>NC_134688.1:28817012-28929512 GCF_050947455.1 Rhinoderma darwinii
TTGGCTCCTCGTATCCGGTCAAATAGTTCGAAAATTAGTGGCCACGGATATTTGTTCTTGACTGTGATTTGATTGAGACCACCGTAGTCAATGCAATGTTGAAGAGATCCGTCTTTTTTCTTGACAAAGAAGAACCCGGCCCCGGCCGGGAATAGGCTTTTTGTATGATACCCCTCTCCAGATTCTCCTTGATATAGATCGACATGGACCGAGTCTCTGACAAGGAAAGAGAGTATACCCGTCCACGGGGAGCGGACGCATTTGGAATTAGTTCAATGGGAAAGTCATAAGGGATTATGCATCTGCAACCAGGGAAGGCCTAAAACCAAATCGGACGATAATCCCTGCATCACCAGTACAGAGCACTGCTCCAAATGCATGGAGCCAACAAGGAGTTAAAAAACAGGGGTATGCTGCGTAAAATAACCATTAGCAAGAGGAGTGGCGTCAATACCCACTACCGGGACAGGTTTAGGCAAATCAATCAATGGCATAGCTAGAGACATAGCAAATTCCACAGACATAATATTAGCAGAAGACCCTGAATCCACGAAGGCACTGCCGGCAGCAGACCTACCACCAAAAGAGACCTGAAAGGGAAGCTAGATTTTATTAGGTTTCATATTTACGGGAAATACCTGTGCGCCCAAGTGACCTCCCCGATGATCACTTAGACGCAGAAGTTTTCCGGCTGCTTATTCTTACGCCTAGGACAGTTGTTCACTGGATGCTTGTCATCCCCACAGTAGAAGCAGAGACCATTCTTCCTGCGGAACTCTCTACGTTGTTGGGGAGACACGGAGGCCCCGAGTTGCATAGGTTCGAAGCAACGGAACCTCGGGAGCCATCATGGGGGAGTCAGAGGAGAAGGCACAAAAACGTTCAAGTCGTCGTTCCCTGAGACGTCGGTCAAGACGTACCGCTAAAGCCATAACCTTATCTAGGGAGTCAGAAGTGGGATAGCTAACTAACAGGTCTTTCAGGTCGTTCGACAGACCCAATCTAAACTGGCACCTTAAGGCAGGGTCATTCCATCGAGAAGCTACACACCACTTCCTAAAGTCAGAACAGTACTACTCAACAGGTCTCTTACCCTGACGTAAGCTCACCAGCTGACTCTCGGCAAAGGCAGTCTTATCAGTCTCGTCATATATGAGCCTGAGAGTAGAAAATAAAAGATCAACAGAGTAAAGTTCAGGGGCGTCAGGAGCCAAGGAGAAGGCCCATTCTTGGGGCCCGTCCTGGAGCCGGGACATAATTATACCCACTCGCTGGCTCTCAGAACCTGAGGAGTGGGGCTTTAAGCGGAAATAGAGCCTACAATTCTCCCGAAAGGAGAAAAAAGTCTTCCGGTCCCCTGAGAACCGGTCAGGCAACTTGAGGTGGGGTTCAAGAGGTGAGGGGGGGGCACTACGAGGGTAGCATCATGCTGGTTGCCCCTATGAGCCAGGGCTTGGACCTGTAGGGAGAGGCCCTGCATTTGCTGAGCCAGGGTCTCAAGGGGGTCCATAGTTGTGTCAGGGACCAGGGTAGAAAAGGTATATGGGCCTGTGATTATGTAATGACGGAGTAGGGAGACAGACAGGTGAGCCCTAATCTACCCGCCACTCAGTCCCTGCCTACTTGCAACGGCCCGTCCTAGGCGACGGCGTACAACTGGTCGACGGTCCCTACGCTCAATATGTGCACGACAGACAAACAGACAAGGGTACACAGAAGTTAGGGAAATGGGGCAGTTGCCCACGGCAGCACCGTAAGCAACGAGAGTAGTGAACGAGCCGAGTCAAACCAGGAGTGTACGAGGTACCAAACGCAGAGCAGGAGAGTAGTGAACGAGCTGAGTCAAACCAGGAGTGTACGAGGTACCAAACGCAGAGCAGGAGAATTTTCAGTAAAGCCAGGGTCAAAATGAAGCAGAGGACAAAATGTTCAAGTAGCAGCAGCAGAGCCAGGACACAGACAGAATCACAGGCAAAGGAGGAGCAGTAAATGCAGGTATAAATAGACAGAGGGCGGGAGCTAGCTCCGTCTGGCCAGGCTGTGATAGGCTCTCCCACTCCTCAGCCTCCCAGCCTGACTGGTAGAAGATCGGGTCACTCTCAGACTTAGGAGCAGGTGCAGACTGATTACCCACGGGCGTCGACACAGAAGCTGTGTCTGGCAGATCCTTTACAATCAGGCACCGGGAGATGAATTTGTGGGTGCTGGCCGTAGACAATGCAGAACGGTGTATTCCAAGTAGACACGCTGGTGTGATTATCGTAGGAGAACTCCGCCCAAGGGAGCAGCTGCACAGCTGCACCCAGTCATCATGCTGCTTGGAGATTAAGTGGCATAGGTAGTGCTCCAAAATCTGGTTGATCCTCTCAACCTGACCATTAGACTTAGGATGGTAGGCAGAGGAAAAGTCCAACTTGACGCCAAGAAGTCCGCAGAGGGCTCTCCAGAACCTCGAGGTAAATGGAACTCCCGATCAGACACAATATGCTGCGGCAAGCCGTGCAGGCGGAAGATGTGTTGGATAAATAACTTGGCCAACTGAGGAGGAGAAGGAAGACCGGTCAGAGGAACGAAGTGGGCCATCTTCGAAAATCGGTCCACTACCACCCAGACAGCACTGCATCCAGCAGAGACAGGCAGGTCCGTGATAAAGTCCATAGGTATATGCTGCCAGGGAGCATTGGGCACAGGCAATGACTGGAGCAGTCCAGTAGGTCTGGAGTGGGTGGCCTTGTTGGCTGCACATACAGCACAGGAAGAAACGAAGTCCACAATATCCTTGGGCAGTGTGGGCCACCAGAAATGACAAGCAATCAAATCTTGTGTCTTACTTAACCCCGCGTGACCTGCCAGTCTAGAGGAGTGTCCCCAGCGGAGGATTCTTCCACGATCAGCCAGGCGCACAAAAGTCCTCCCTGGAGGAATGTCCCCAATTTGCAGGGTATTGACCGAGACAATGCAAGATGGGTCAATAATGTTCTGTGGACTCTTAATGGTGTCTTCTGTCTTGAAAGACCTGGAAAAGTCATCGGCCCTCACATTCTTGTCGGCCGGGCGATAATGAAGCTCAAACAGAAAACTTGCAAAGAACAGTAACCACCTGGCCTGACGAGGGTTCAGCCATTGGGCCGTCTGGAGGTAGGTCAGATTCTTGTGGTCCGTAGAAATCAAGATCGGTGAGCTGCGCCCTCTAGTAGATGTCTCCACTCCTCCAGAGCCAATTTGATGGCCAATAACTCCCGATCTCCAATCGAGTAGTTGCGTTCTGCGGAAAAGAAGAGCTTAGAGAAGTATTCACATACCCTTGACTTGCCCTTGGGACCTCTCTGGAACAGGAGTGCACCAGCACCGACAGAGGATGCATCCACATCCAACGAGAACTGTAGAGAGATATCCAGATGATGGAGGATAGAAGCTGACGTAAAGGCACTCTTCAGGCTATTGAATGTGGACTCTGCCTCGGGAGTTAATACCTTGGCGTTCATCCCCTTCTTAGTAAGTTTAGAGATGGGAGTAGTCAGTGAAGAGAAGTTCGGAATGAACTGCCTGTAAAAACGAGCAAATCCCAAAAAGCGCTGTATAGCCCTCAAGCCTTGATGGCGTGGCCACTCCAAGACAGACTTTACCTTCTCAGGGTCCATCTCGAGACCTCGATTCGAGACGATGTAGCCCAGGAAGGGTAGAGCATCCTTCTCAAATACGCACTTCTCCAACTTGGCGTACAGACGATTATCCCTTAACCGTAGCAGAACCTGACTGACATCTCTCTGGTGCGTCATAGGATCTGGGGAGAAAATCAAGATGTCATCAAGGTAGACTACAACACAAACATAGAGGAGGTCACGGAAAATGTCATTCACAAACTCATGGAAGACTGCCGGAGCATTACACAGGCCGAAGGGCATTACTAGATACTCATAGTGTCCATCACGGGTGTTAAATGCAGTCTTCCATTCATCACCCTGGCGAATCCGGACTAGGTTGTAAGCCCCACGCAGGTCTAGTTTAGAAAAAAAATTGCACAACGTATACGATCAAACAGCTCAGAGATCAGTGGCAACGGATATTTATTCTTCACCGTGATCTGGTTGAGACCACGGTAGTCAATGCAAGGACGAAGAGAGACATCTTTCTTTTTGACGAAGAAGAACCCAGCTCCTGCCCGGGAGGAAGACTTTCGTATGAAGCCCCTTTCAAAGTTCTCTTTCACATAGGAGGACATGGACAGGGTCTCTGGCAAGGAGAGGGGATATACCCTACCACTGGGAAGGGATGCACCGGGAATCAGTTCAATAGGGCAGTCATACACCCGATGTGGAGACAATGTCTCCGCCTCCCTCTTGCTGAAGACGTCCGAAAAGGCAGCATAATGACCCGGCAGTCCTACCAATGACCAAGGCAGCGAAGGCTCAGCCAAACGAATCCGCACCAGGCAACGACCTTGACACTCAGGGCCCCACAGGAGAACCTCTCCAGAATTCCAGTCCAGAACTGGGGCATGCAGTCGGAGCCAAGGCAGGCCCAGCAACACAGGGTTAACAGCTTTGGGCAGGACATAGAATGACAGAAGTTCGGAGTGAAGGGCTCCCACTTGGAGCCTCAGCGGCTTTGTCACAGCTACAACTGGGTCTGGCAGAGGTAGTCCATTCACTGAGGCAACTGTCAACGTGCTCTCCAGAGGGGTGGTGGGTAATTGCAGAAGGTCCACCAGATCGCTGCGGATGAAATTAGCAGCGGATCCAGATTCCAAATACGCAGAGACCTGATGCGTTTTCTCGCCAGACACTATGGTCACAGGTATGGACAATTTAGACGGAAGTCCATCTTTACCCAAGGTCGTCACTCCAAGCAACCCTAGGTTTTGGGATTTTTGGGGGCACAGGCGCACAAGATGGCCATCGAGACCGCAATAAAGACAGTCCAGATGTGCGTCTGCGTTGTCTCTCTTGGGTAGATAATTTATACTGGTCCGTTATTACCGACTTCCTAGGAGGATTGACATCTGAGGACAGCAGGGATTGCTGCAAAGTAGGAACCAGACTAGGAAGGGCTCCCTCCCGTTGAACCTCTTGGAGGTGTTCACAGATCCGTATATCAATCCGGGCAGACAGAAGGATGAGGTCATCAAGGGTAGACGGCAGATCCCAGGCGGCAAGTTCCTCTTTAATTCTGGAAGATAGTCCATGCCAGAATGCAGCCACCAGGGCCTCATTGTTACATAACAGTTCTCCCGCCAGGGTGCGGAAGTTGATGGCGTACTCACTCACGGAGGTGTCTCCTTGGCGCAGGTTAATCAAAGAGGCCGCTGCAGATGAGACCCGTCCAGGCTCCTCAAACACCATGCGAAAAGTCCGGAGGAAGGTAGGGAAGTCGCGGGTCTCTGGTCCTTGTCTCTCCCAGATAGGGTTCGCCCATGCAAGAGCCTTGCCGGTGAGGAGAGAAATGACGATAGCGACCCTGGCACCATCAGACGAAAATGTCCTAACATACAGGCTGAAATGGATCTGGCATTGATTAAGAAAACCAGGACAGGTACTTGCTTCTCCATCATAGAGGTCAGGAAATGGCAAAGAAACACGTGGATCAATACTGCCAAGAGGTGTAGTCTGAGGATCCACATTGCCAGGAGGTGTAGTAGGAGGAACGGCAGCTTTTGCCTCCTGCCGACGTGCAAGAATGTTCAACGCTTGGAAGAGTTGGTCCTGTCGAAACCGGAGGCCCAGCATATCTGCTCGCATCTCCTGTGACGTCGTCATAGTCTTAAATCGACCAGCAGGTTCCATGGCCTGAGCATACTGTCACGAAGGGTCTGTGGACCCACTGGGCCGTACCGCCTTGGCGGTAAGGCAGCTGACCAACAGGGAGCAGGTGAGGGTCCATAGTTCTATAGGTACCTGTGGCAGCTCAGACAGCAGCAGGGCAGGCTGGGCTGAGACTAGGTAGCAGGTGGACATCAGGCAAGGTGAAGCAGGTCAGACGTGGATGCAGCACGGCACGACTTTGGCACAGCACAGTGCTAGACCAGGAAGGTATGGATTGCTAGGAACAGGAATTGAAAACAGGTATAGGTACAGGGACTGGAACAGGGACTGGAACAGGAAACACACTAGGAGGCCATCACATAGACAAACTAGGGAGCACAACAACGCTCAGGCATAGAACCAGGGGGCTGGATCCCTCTTATAGTCCAGGGTACTCACGGGTCAAAGTTCATCAACGAGGTCCGGATGAGGTGAGTGGACGCGAGTGCTGGTGTCTCCTGAGGAGGAGGCTGGGGCCAGCGCTTGCCGACTCATGGCTGTGGCTGTCAGGGGAAGGTTGGAGCTGACAGCCCGCCACCACGGACATTACAGAGTAGCACTACCTACAAGAGTGCTGTGTACCACTACCTACAAGGGGGCTGTGTGGCAATACCTACAAGGGGGCTGTGGGCACTACCTACAAGGGGGCTGTGTGGCACTACTTATAGGGGGCTGTGTGGCACTATCTACAGGGGAATCTGTGAGTGGGGGGATGATGGTCATTTTACTGTGAGTGGGGCTGATGGTCATTTTACTGTGAGTGGCGGGCTGATGATCATTTTACTGTGAGTGGGGTGCTGATGGTCTTCAAGTGATTTCCACCTCTGACCTCCAATTGAAATTAATAGGAGGCAGAAAATACCTGTGGCGCCAGTTTGGCACTTCTTTGCCTGCGTCTTTTGCATTAGCTTCAATAGCTTAAAAACAACGCAAAAAAAGGTCAAACAACGCTGTCAATTCAAAATCTGCTTAGAAATTCCTGAAGGAATTTTGAGGCAGATTTTTTTTTGCCTTACAAAATACGCTGTGTGAACATACCGTAAGAGTGTAGTGCTTGTTTTTAGATGTTTTCTGTCTTCCTCTAAACAATTTTTGGTAGGCGTGCCCTGAGGAAATTGTATTTTTCCAGTGGTGCCTCGAGTCCGAAGAGGTTGGGAAACTCTGTAGTAGGCTACAGGATCACTCCGGCCTATGCAAGGATACCATCGTGAGAAGCTCAGTTCGTGGTGGGAACGGGACCTAAGTGAGTACAATTTTTTGTTTGTTTGGGGGCACTGTCTACAATGGGGAGGTGGGGGCTGTATGGCATGATCTACATGAGGTAGGTGGGGGGCTGTATGGTACTGTCTACATGAGGGAGGTGGGGGCTAATGGCACTGTCTACAAGGGGGAGGTGGAGGGATGTATTGCACTGTCTACAAGGTGGAGGTGGGGGGCTGTATGGCACTGTCTACATGAGGGAGGTGGGGGGACTGTATGGCACAATCTACAAGGGGGAGGTGGGGGATGTATGGCACGATCAACAAGGGGGGGGTGGGGGATGTATGGCACTGTCTACAAGGGGGAGGTGGGGGACTGATGGCACGATCTACAAGGAGGAGGTGGGGGAATATGGCACTATCTACAGGAAGGCTGTATGGCACAATCTACAGGGGGACATCATCTACAAGGGGGGCTGTATATGGCAGCCAGGGGAGGGGAGCATTATACTGTGTGGGGGCCACTAAGCGGGCATTATACAGTGTAGGGCTGCTACAGGGGGGAATATACTGTGTAGCACTTAGGGGGCATAATACTGTGGGCACAATTAGAGGACAAAACACTGTGTCCTTGAAGGGGTTATAATATATTATTAAATATTAATATTATACTGTATGGGGGGCACTAAAGGGGCATTATACTGTGTGGGGTCACTATATAGGGCATTATACAATGGGGGCATTATACTTTTTTATGGGGCATTTTTTTATGATCGTGTGGGGCGCCGATAGATAAATTTGCTCGGGGCGCCATCTATCCTAAGGCCGGCCCTGCCTGTAATCATGTCCATGCTGCCTTAACCACGGTTAGACTAGTAATTATACTAAAGTAAGTTTTTCTCTATGGCAGTGGAGTACTTTAAAACACTCTAAAGCACTCGGGTAAAATATAGTTTTGTGTAGTCATGGCACCTGTTGCTATATAATGCTGCTGGGTTTTAGAGCTGACAAGTTCCCTTTAACCCCTTCCCGCCCAATCACGTACAGTTACGTGATGGTAACTAGTGTCTTAACGCATTTCCACGTAACTCTATGTGAAGGAGATGGAGCTAGCTCAGGAGCTGAGCCAGCGCCATCACCGCCGGGTGCCAGCTGTATGTTACAGCTGGCACCCTGAGGTATCGGCCAGGACCGGCGGGCCAGCATCCGATCCAGCCGATTAACCCCTCACATGCTGCGTTCGATAGAGATCGCAGCATGTGAGAAGTTTTAAGCCACCGACACCCCAGCAACGTGATTGCTGGGTTGCCGGTGGCTGCAAAGGTGATCGGAGGCCCAATACTTATCTCCCGGTCTGCCAGCAAAGGAAGCCTCCTATGCCCCGCTCTGCGGGGCATAAAAGGCTTCTGGAACCATCGGCAAGATGGCGCCGGCTCAGCTTCCGGCTCAGAAGCTGACCCGGCGTCATTCGCAGTGAGTGTCCGCTGTATTTTACAGCGGACACCCCAATGTATTTGCAGGAACCGGAGCTAGATTCGATTCCTGCCATTAACCCCTTCGATGCAGCGATCCATTGCGATTGCTGCATCTTAGCGGTTTGTAGCAAATCGGCAGCCTGCCATGCGATGGCAAGGCTGGCGACTGCTACTATGGCAACAGGAGGCCTAACAATGGCCTCCTGTCTGCCACTACGGAGGCTGATTAGGCTCCACCCGGAGGCCGAGCCTGATCGGCTTGCTGTAAGTGAACAACTGACAGTTCCAATACATTGCACTGTGCACTGCATTGTGTATTAGAACATCAAACAAACAGTTGGATCTACAAGTCCCCTAGTGGGACAAAAGAAAAGTGTAAAAAAAAAATAATAAAAGTTTCAAGTAAAAAAATAAAACACAATTGCCCCCTTTTTCTCTTATCAAGTCATTTATTATTGAAAAAAATAATAAACCATACATATTTGGTATCACTGCGACTGTAACGACCTGAACTATAAAAATATTATGTTATTTATCCCGCACAGTGAACGCTGTAAAAAAAAATTAAAAAAAATACTGCAATAATTGCTGTTTTTTTGGACACGTTGTCTTCCAAAAATTTAAATAAAAAGTTATCAAAAAGTCGCATGTATCCAAAAATGGTGCCTATAAAAACTATAACTCGTCTTGCAAAAAACAAGACCCCATACAGCTCCATCGACAAAAAAAGTTAAAAAGTTATGGCTCTCACAACATGGCGACCGAAAAAATACGTTCTCTTTACAAAAGTAATTTTATTGTGCAAAAAGTTGTAAAACATAAAAAAGTGCCTTAAATTATGTATTGCCGGAATCGTACTGACCCGCAGAATAAAGGTAACATGTAGTTTATAACGCATCGTGAACGCTGTATAAAACAAACTAAAATACTATGGCAGAATTGCTGTTTTTTTGTCACCTTGCATCCCGAAAAAAAGCATAAAAATTGATCAAAAAGTCTCATGTACCCCAAAATGGTACCAATAATAACTACAGCTCGTGCCGCAAAAAAAAACAGCCCTCATACCACTACATCTATGAAAAAATAAAATAAGTTAAGGCTCCAATAAGTCAGGAAAGAAATATATCCAGTTATGCAGCCCGAGGGGAACATTTCTTCTGTTTCAAGAGACTAATTCTCAAGGCACTAAATTTAGGGAACCAGGAAGGAGAGGGCCCAAACATATCTGCTGGAAGAGACGGTGCCCGTATTATACCAGGACAACACTTCCCAGCAAAATTCCCCAAACTGCAAAGGTGCGGAGGGTGGACCAAAAGGGGGATAAGGAAGGACATTTATCAGTGCGACATCGGCCTGTGCAGAAAGGATCGACCACAGCGTAACACACATCTATGGATTATTTTATTATTTTTTTTACCTTACTATTATGCCGCCTGACTATGCCCCTGATGTACTCTGCCCAGCTCACATATGCCCCACATTATAAACGGAAACACCAGTAAGACTCCAAACAAAACTACTACCAAGCAAAATCCATGCTCCAAAAGCCAAATGGCGCTACCTCCCTTCTGAACGCTACAGCGTGCCCAAACAGCAGTTTCCTTCCACATATATGGCATCGCCATACCCGGGAGAATCCTTTTAACAATTTTTGGGGTGTGTGTCCCCAGTGGCCTAAGCTGGGCATGACATATTTGCCACTGAATTGGCATATCTAGGGAAAAATACCTTCCGCAGCGCAATCATTTATGGAAAAGACCTGTGGGGGGAAAATGCTCACTACACACCTTAATAAATGCTTTGAGGGTGTAGTTTCCACAATGGGGGTCACTTCTCAGGGGTTTCTTTTATTATATCACATCAAAGCCTCTGCAATTTTGAACCAATACTTTGCCAAATTAGGCCTCAATTTCGCATGGTACTCTCTCACTCCTGAGCCCTGTCGATCGTCCAGGCAAAAGATTAGGGCCACATGTAGGGTGTTTCTAAAACCGGGAATCACAGCATAATAATTAGAGCACTGTCTTGTTATGGTGGCACAAGCTGGGCACCACATATTGGCATATATATGGAAAAAATCCCATTTTCACTCTGCAACATCGATTACACACTAATTTCTGCCAAACACCTGCGGGGTTAAAATGCTCACTACACCCCTAGGCGATTACCTTGAGGGGTGTTGTTTCCAAAATGGGTTCACTTTTGGGGGCGAACCACTGTTTTGGTCCCACAGGGACATTGCAAATGCGACATAGCGACCAGAAACCAAATGCAGCAAAATCTGTACTCAAAAAGCAAATGGCGCTCCTTCCCTTCTGAAACCTATTTTGTGCCCAAACAACAGTTTATGACCACATATGGGGTATTGCCGTACTCTGAAGAATTTGCTTTACAAATGTTGGAGCTTCTTTTTAACTTTTATTTGTTGCGAAAATGAAAATGTTGAGCTAAAACTACGTCTTACTGAAGGAAAAGGATTTTTTTTATTTTCACTGCCCAATTCTAATAAAATCTATGAAACACCTGTGGGGTCAAAATGCTCACTACACCCCTAGATTAATTCTTCAAGGGGTATAGTTTCCTAAATAGAGTAATTTTTTTGGGCGTTTTCACTGTTTTGGTCCCTTAGGGGCTTTGTAAATGTGACATGGCCTCCGCAAACCATTCCTGCTAAATTTGAGCACCAAAAGCCAAATGGCGCTCTTTCCCTTCTAAGCCCTGCCGTGTGTCCAAACAGCCGTTTATGACCACATGTGGGGTATTGTTTTACCCGGGAGAAATTGCTTTACAAATGTTGTGGTGCTTTTTCTCCTTTCATTTGCTAAACCTACATTTTCTTTAAAAAAGAATGTAGAATTTCATTTTCACGGCCTACCTTCAATAATTTCTGCAAAAAACCTGCAGGGTCAAAATGCTCACTATACCCCTAAATAATCTCCTTAAGGGGTGTAGTTTCCAAAATGGGGTCACTTTTGGGGGATTTCTACTGTTTTGGCACCGCAAGAGCCTTCAAACCTGACATGGAGCCTAATATATTTTCTAATAAAAAGGAGGCCCCAAAATCCTCTAGGTGCTTTTTTAATTCTGAGGCCGGTGCTTCAGTCCATTAGCAGACTAGGACCACATCTGTGGTATTTCTAAAAACTGCAGAATCTGGACAATAAATATTGAGTTGCATTTCTCTGGTAAAACTTTCTGTGTTACAAAAAAAATAGATTAAAAATGAATTTCTGCAAAAAAATTGAAATTTGAACATTTCACCTCTACATTGCTTTAATTCCTGTGAAACGTCTAAAGGGTTAAGAAACTTTCTAAATGCTGTTTTGAATACTTTGAGGGGTGAAGTTTTTAAAATGGGGTGACTTATTGGTGGTTACTAATATATAAGGCCCTAAAAGCCGCTTCACAACTGAACTGGGATCTGTACAAATAGCCTTTTGAAATTTTTTTGAAAATGTGAGAAATTGCTGCTAAAGTTCTAAGTAACGTCCTAGAAAAATAAAAGGATGTTCAAAAAACAATGCTAATAGAAAGTAGACATATGGGGGTTGTTAAAGAGCATCAATTTTGTGTGGTATTACTATCTGTCTTACAAGCAGATACATTTAAATTTAGAAAAATGCAAATTTTTGCAATTTTTCTCACAATTTTGGTGTTTTTCACTAATAAATATTGAATTTATCGACCAAATTTTTCCACTATCATAAAGTACAATAAGTCACGAGAAAGCTATCTCAGAATCACTTTGATAGGTAAAAGCATTCCCAAGTTACTGCCACATAAAGTGACACATGTCAGATTTGAAAAAATGGGTCTAGTCCTAAAGGCCAAAATGAGCTGGGTACTCAAGGGGTTAACCTTAGTTTTACTTAAAGAGGCTCTGTCACCAGATTTTCAAACCCCTATCTCGTATTGCAGCAGATCGGCGCTGCAATGTAGATTACAGTAACGTTTTATTTTTTTCAAAAACGAGCAAGTTATGAGCATTTTTATATTTATTCAAATGAGCCTTTCTTAAGTACAACTAGGCGTGTTTAAAGTTATGTCCAAGTGGGCGTGTATTGTGTGTGTACATCTGGGCGTTTTTACTTGTTTTACTAGCTGGGCGTTGTGAATAGAAGTGTATGATGCTGACGAATCAGCATCATCCACTTCTCTTCGTTAACACCCAGCTTCTGGCAGTGCACAGACACACAGCGTGTTCTTGAGAGATCACGCTGTGACGTCACTTCCTGCCCCAGGTCCTGCATCGTGTCGGACGAGCGAGGACACATCGGCACCAGGCGACAGAGGCTACATCGACTTACCTGCAAACGCCGATGCTGCTGCAGAATCAACTGTAGCCTCTGTCGCCTGGTGCCGATGTGTCCTCGCTCGTATGGCCAGACAGCCCATGTCTGAACATATTTCCTGTTGTTAGGGCATACTGAGGTATGCCCTAACAACTGCCTGTGTACGATCAGTAACAGGCTAATGTACTGCCATACAGATCTATGCCAGTACATTACAGTTACAAAATAAAAATCAAAATGATAAATCCCTTTATGGGATTAAAAAAAAAAGTTAAATGAATGTAAAAAAAAATTAATGGTAAATAAATAAATAAAAAGTAAATAAAATACACAGAAACACACATTTTTTATAATAAATTAACTTTTTAAAATATAAGTCCCAAAACATGAAATAATATATACATATTTGGTATCGCCACGACCGTAACAACCTGTACAACAAATGTATAACATTATGTGTATGGTGTAAAAAAAAAAATATTAAAACTGCTGCACAACTGCTTTTTTTCTGCATTTTAATCTAATTAAAAATTTATAGAAATTAAACGATAATGTATTTGTACCGAAAAATGGTACGTACATAAAGTACAACTCGTCCCGCAAAAAACCAAAGTCTCATACAACTACGTCGTACAAAAAATAAAAGCGTTATGAGCGTCGGGATGCAAAGAGGGAAATGTAAAAAAAATTGCTCTGTCCTCAAGGCTAAAATTGGCCGTGTCCTTAAGGGGTTAAAGGGCACTTCCACCCAAGCACTAAAAATATTGTTATTACTCTTATTTCATTACCATTAGCTTCCCAGCAACTGATCACCATGGTTCACCTTCTCAGAATGTATTCTTAGGACCGTATTACTTGCAACAATTTATCAGAGACAATTATTCAAATGGTTGCAAATTTATCAAAGTTATGTGATAAGTTTGCTGCAAGTTGCTAAATATGTTGGAGAAATTTTGTATCAAAAACTGGTGCAAATCATTAATAATTTTGATGCATTTTAGGACTCCTATAGAAGGAATTTATCAACCATTCTTTGACAGTTTTCTTGCGTAAAAAAACTGCAAATAGGCCCAAAAGTTGCCACTCGCCCTCGCCACTTTCTGAAAAAGGTGGTTTGACTTACAGAGATAGAACAGCGCCGCCGTGGCCTGATAAATTTATTATAATTTGCATCAAATTATTGCAGAAATCTAGACCAGCTCCTAAATACTGTAGATTTCACTCTGTAGGGCATAGCAGTGTAGATGCCCATGTACCTTGCCCCCTCCCCCCCATCAAACTACCCCCCATTAGATAATCACATCAGACAATGGAAAAAAAATTTATATACTCACCTTATGACTCCTCTTCTCCCCTCTGGATCCCTTCAAGCTCTCACCGCAAACTGTGGCCCATATAACAATGTGATGCCGGGCAGAATCAGGATGTTAATATGTGATGCAGCACTCAGCAGGTTGAGTGCTGGGTTGCAAATAATTCCCTGCCGCTGGCATCGGCGTCAGGACTTTGTATAAGCCACGGCCGGGAGTGAGAGTCTGAGAGGACCCAGAGGGGAGATGATATGAGGAGCGGTGAGGTCAGTATACATTAATTATTTGTCTGATTAAGGGGAAAGGATGGCGCAAGGCCAGCGGAAGGATGAAACAGATCTTTTCAGAGGCAGCATGCAGTGATGCAGCATGCACAGGGTAGCTCGAAGGGACAGGAGAAGAGGAGTGATGATTATAAATGTTTTATTTTAAGTCCAATTGTAGGGTAGCGATTGGCTAACGCATTGTCACAGTCATTGTGCCACATTTAAGGCACGCAGCCGCAGTCATGGCCAGCAGAAAGATGCAACAGATTTTTTTAGAAGTTTGCGCCTCTTAATAAATACAAATATTTACTAAAACAGAAATGCTGGGAGAACTGAAAGGTCCTCTTTACTGCACCACACAGAAAAGCTGACAGATCATTCTTACTATACCAGAGGGAAAAGCAGACAGGTCCTCGTTACTACATCACACAGGAAAGCTGACAAATCCTCTACGCTACACCACACAGAAAAGCTGACAGCTCCTCTATACTACATCACACAGGAGAGCTGACAGATCCACTATACTACATCACACAGAAGAGCTGACATATCCTCTATACTACACCACACAGGAGAACTGACAGATCCTCTATACTACATCACACAGAAGAGCTGACAGATCCACTATACTACATCACACAGAAGAGCTGACATATCCTCTATACTACACCACACAGGAGAACTGACAGATCCTCTATACTACACCACAAAGGAGAGCTGACAGATCCTCTATACTACACCACACAGGAGAGTTGACAGCTCCTCTATAATACACCACACAGGAGAGCTAACAGCTCCTCTACACCACACCATACAGGAGAGCTGACAGATAATCTATACTACACCACACACCAGAGCTGACAGATCCTCTATACTACATCACACAGGAGAGCTGACACATCCTCTATACTATATCACACAGGAGAGCTGACAGAGCCTCTACACTACACCACACAGAAGAGCTAACAGCTCCTTTATACTACATCACACAGGAGAGCTGACATATCCTCTATACTACACAACACATGAGAACTGACAGGTCCTCTATACTACACCACACAGGAAAGCTGACAGATCTTCAATGCTACACCTCACAGGTGAGCTGAGACGCCTCCTATATAAACCACACAGGAGAGCTGACAGATCCTATATACTACACCACACATTAGAATTGACAGGTCCTCTATACTACACCACACAGGAGAGCAGACAGGTCTTCTATGCTACATCGCACAGGAGAGCTGACAGATCATCTATACTACACCACACAGGAGAGCTGACAGATCCTCTATACTACACCACACAGGAGAGCTGACACATCCTCTATACTATACCACACAGGAGAGCTGACACATCCTCTATATTACACCACACAGGAGAGCTGACAGATCCTCTACACTACACCACACAGGAGAGCTGACAGATCCTCTATACTACACCACACAGGAGAACTGACATATCCTCTATATTACACCACAAAGGAGAGCTGACAGATCCTCTAAACTACACCACACAGGAGAGCTGAGAGGCCCCCTATCTAAACCACACAGGAGAGCTAACAGATCATATATACTACACCACACAGGAAAACTGACAGGTCCTCTACACTACACCACACAGGAGAGCTGACAGATTCTCTATACTACACCACACAGGAGAGCTGAGAGGCCCCCTTTCCAAAACACACACTAGAGCTGACAGATCCTCTATACCATACCACACAGGAGAATTGACAAGTCCTCTATAATACATCACACAGGAGAGCTGACAGATCCTCTATACTACACAACACAGGAGAACTGACAGATCCTCTATACTACACCATACAGGAGAGCTGACAGATCCACTATACTACACCACACACCAGAGCTGACAGATCCTCTATAGTACACCAAACAGGAGAGCTGACAAATCCTCTATACTACACCACACAGGAGAACTGACAGGTCCTCTACGCTACACCACACAGAAAAGCTGACAGCTCCTCTATACTACATCACACAGTAGAGCTGACAGATCCTCTACACTACACCACACAGAAGAGCTGACAGATCCTCTATACTACATCACACAGAACAGCTGACATATCCTTTATACTACACCACAAAGGAGAACTGACAGGTCCTCCATACTACAACACACAGGAGAGCTGACAGATCCTCTATACTACACCACACCGGAGAGTTGACCTCTCCTCTATACTACACCACACAGGAGAGCTGACAGCTCTTCTACACCACACCATACAGGAGAGCTGACAGATAATCTATACTACACCACACACCAGAACTGACAGATCCTCTATACTACATCAGACAGGAGAGCTGACAGATCCTCTACACTACACCACACCACACAGAAGAGCTGACAGCTCCTTTATACTACATCACACAGGAGAGCTGACATATCCTCTATGCTACACAACACAGGAGAACTGACATGTCCTCTATACTACACCACACAGGAAAGCTGACAGATCTTCTATGCTACACCTTACAGGAGAGCTGACAGATCCTCTATACTACACCACACAGGAGAGCTGACAGATCCTCCGTACTACACCACACAGGAGAGCTGACAGATCCTATATACTGCACGACACATTAGTACTGACAGGTCCTCTATACTACACCACACAGGAGAGCAGACAGGTCTTCTATGCTACATCGCACAGGAGAGCAGACAGATCCTCTATACTACACCACAAAGGAGAGCTGACAGGTCCTCTGTACTACACCACACAGGAGAGCTGACAGATCCACTATACTACACCACACACAAGAGCTGACACATCCTCTATACTACACCACACAGGAGAGCTGACACATGCTCTATATTACACCACACAGGAGAGCTGACAGATCCTCTATATTACACTACACAGGAGAGCTGAAAGATCCTCCATACTACACCACACAGGAGAGCTGACATATCCTCTATACTAAACCACACAGGAAAGCTGACAGATCCTCTATACTACACCTCACAGGAGAGCTGAGTGCCCCCTATCTAAACCACACAGGAGAGCTGACAGATCATATATACTACTCCACACAGGAAAACTGACAGATCCTCTATACTACACCACACAGGAGAGCTGACAGGTCCTCTATACTACACCACACAGGAGAGCTGACAGATCCTCTATACTACACCACACGGCAGAGCTGATAGAACCTCTATGCTACACCACATAGGAGAGCTGACAGATCCTCTATGCTACACCACATAGGAGATCTGACAGATCCTCTATACTACACTACACTTGTTTTTTTACATGGTTTCACATTTACAGTACCATTTTAGACACATAAAGTTGTTCTGTTAAGTAAAGTTTTGTGAGCATGCCTTTAAATAACAACTAATCTGACATTAGTGGAGAATTAACTAACTAAAGCATTAACAACAATGCTGTCTGAGTGCTATTGTTTCTGAATTATAGCAGAAACTAGCAATTATCTCCTTGTCTAGGTGTCTTCTGCCTATGGGAAATGCAAGGAGATTTTCACTATATTTAGAAACAGTAATTTCTGCACTTTCTGTACTTATCAAAATTGCTCTCCTTGAAAAGTTTGCCACATCAAATTAATTGGAGACATTTTAGTATTATGTGTGTTTTATTAAGTATTGTAATTGTTTTTTTAGAATATCTAAAGGAACATTATTTGTGCAAATTGCTGTTTAGATTCCTATACAGTACAAGGACAAACAGTGGTGGCAAAATATGCAAAATCTGTACCCAGGTCTTTCAACCATCATGTGCCAATTATAATACAATGTCCTCCTATGTGGTAGAGGGACCATGGGCCCATCAAGTGCCAATGCCTGGGTATGACCGCAACGCCTGCTATGATTATACCCGTTAGCACTTCTATTTGTTGCCGTATTAGTGCATTAATAGCGATCTTTCTGTTTAGCAGTTATACTAAAGCTAATGCTCTCTCTCACTCATTACTCTGGTTACCTGTTTCTTAAATATAATCGTAGATTTGGGTGACTCACCAGAGACAAGATGTTATGAAAAAGGGGTCAACTGCGCTAGTTTTATTCAACACTCCAAAAAATTTAGTAGTACTATATAAACCGACAAAAACTGTCTCTTTAGGCATCTTTGTGTTAAATTAACTATATAGTATTTATTGATCAAACACGAATAGTATGACATATTTTTCTTTCCTCTCCATAGAACACATTACGTAAAGTACATTTCAAAATCAAATATAAAAGTCAAAATGTGTACAAAAAAGTGACTAAGAAAGGAAAAATATAAAAATGCAAATGAGCATTCAAATAAGAATATTACATCCTTTGGTCTTATTCAGACAAAGTTGAAATCATCCATGTGACGGACTTTTTTTTAATGGCCGTCACAAGGCTGCATGTATTTCTATGGAGCTTTTCACATGGCCGTTGTTTTAACGGACCGTGGGAATGGCCCGTGAAACAATAGGACATGTCCTCTATACTACACCACACAGGAGAGCTGACAGGTCCTCCATATTACACCACACAGGAGAGCTGACAGATCCACTATACTACACCACACAGGAGAGCTGATACATCCTCTATACTCCACCACACAGGAGAGCTGACACATCCTCTATATTACACCACACAGGAGAGCTGACAGATCCTCTATATTACACCACACAGGAGAGCTGACGGATCCTCTATATTACACCACACAGGAGAGCTGACAGATCATATACACTACACACACAAAGGAAAACTGACAGGTCCTCTATACTACACCACACAAGAGAGCTGACAGATTCTCTATACTACACCATACAGGAGAGCTGATAATCCCCCTTTCTAAACCACACACCAGAGCTGACAGATCCTCTATACTACTCCACACAGAAGACCTAAGATCCTCTATACTACACCACACAGGAGAACTGACAGGTTCTCTATACTACACTACACCACACAGGACAGATGACAGATCTTCTATGCTACACCTCACAGGAGAGCTGAGAGGCCTCCTATCTAAAACATACAGGAGAGCTGACAGATCCTATATACTAGACCACACAGGAGAACTGACAGGTCCTCTATACTACAGCACACAGGAGAGCGGACAGGTCCTCTATGCTACATTACACAGGAGAGCTGACACAACCCCTATACTATACCACATAGGAAAGCTGACAGATCCTCTATATTACACCCCACAGGAGAGCTGACAGATCATCTATACTACACCACATAGGAGAGCTGACAGATCCTCTATACGACACCACACAGGAGAGCTGACAGATCATCTATACTACAGCACACAGGAGAGCTGACAGATCCTCTATATTACACCCCACAGGAGAGCTGACAGATCCTTTATACTACACCACACAGGAGAGCTGACATATCCTCTATACTAAAAAACACAGGAAAGCTGACAGATCCTCTATACTACACCACACAGGAGAGCTGAGAGGCCCCCTATCTAAACCACACAGGAGGGCTGACAGATCATATATACTACACCACACAGGAAAACTGACAGGTCCACTATACTACACCACACAGGAAAACTGACAGGTCCTCTATACTACACCACACAGGAGAGCTGACAGATTCTCTATACTACACCACACAGGAGAGCTGAGAGGCCTCCTTTCTAAACCACACACCAGAGCTGACAGATCCTTTATACTACACCACACAGGGGAGCTGACAGATCCTCTATACTACACCACACAGGAGAACTGACAGGTCCCCTATACTACACCACACAGGACAGCTGACATATCTTCTATGCTACACCTCACAGGAGAGCTGAAAAGCCTCCTATCTTAACCATAAGGGAGAGCTGACAGATCCTATATACTACACCACACAGGAGAACTGACAGGTCTTCTATACTACAGCACACAGGAGAGCAGACAGGTCCTCTATGCTACATTACACAGAAGAGCGGACAGATCCTCTATACTACACCACACAGGAGAGCTGACAGGTCCTCCATACTACACCACACAGGAGAGCTGACACATCCTCTATATTACACACCACAGGAGACCTGACAGATCCTCTATACTACACCACACAGGAGAGCTGACATATCCTCTATACTAAACAACACAGGAAAGCTGACAGATCCTCTATACTACACAACACAGGAGAGCTGAGTGGCCCCCTATCTAAACCACACAGGAGAGCTGACAGATCATATATACTACACCACACAGGAAAACTGACAGGTCCTCTATACTACACCACGCAGGAGAGCTGACAGGTCCCCTATGCTACATCACACAGGAGAGCTGAACGATCCTCTATACTACACCACACAGGAGAGATGACTGGTCCTTTATACTACACCACACAGGAGAGCTGAGAGGCCCCCTATTTAAACAACACAGGAGAGCTGACAGATCCTATATACTACATCACTGTAAAGGATCTTCCAGGCACAGCTTCTGTGTCAACGCCCATAGGTAATCAGTCTGCACCTGCTTCTATGTCTGTGAGATTGACTCCATCTTCCACCTCTCAGGATGGCAGGCTTAGGAGTGGGAAAGCCTATCACAGCCTGGCCAGACGGAGGTAGCTCCCGCCCTCTGTCTATTTATACCTGCCTTTCCTGTTCCTCCTTGCTTGTGATACTTCTCTGTTGGTTTCCTGGCCCTGCTGCAGCTTTTAGAAATACTTATCCTCTGCTTGTGATTGACCTTGGCTTTTCTGACCACTCTTCTGCTCTGCGTATTTGTACCTCGCTCATCTCCTGGTTTGACTCGGCTCGTTCACCTCGCTTGTTGCTCAAGGTGTTCCGTGGGCAACTTCCCCATTTCCCTTGCTTCTTGGTACCCTTGTCTGTTTGTCTGTCGTCAGGGCCGCAGACTGCAGGGGCCTGTTTTTTTTCTACCAAAGGCAAGTCGCGGGAGTTGCCGGGCCCCCCTTTGAATTAGGTTTGGCCGGGCCCCCTACACTACTACCCCTAATGCCCCCCTGATGGCGGCCCTGTCTGTCGTGCACCTATTGAGTGTAGGGACTGTCGCCCAGTTGTACCCCGTCGCCTAGGGCGGGTCGTTGCAAGTAGGCAGGAACTGAGTGGCGGGTAGATTAGTGCTCACTTGTCTGTTTCCCTATCCCCTGTCATTACAATCACATAGGAGAACTGACAGGTCCTCTATACTACACCACACAGCAGAGCTGACAGGTCCTCTATGCTATATCACACAGGAGAGCGGACAGATCCTCTATACTACACCATACAGGAGAGCTGACAGGTCCTCCATACTACACCACACAGGAGAGCTGACACATCCTCTATACTACACCACACAGGAGAGCTGACATATCCTCTATTCTAAACAACACAGGAAAGCTGACAGTTCCTCTATACTACACCACACGGGAGAGCTGAGAGGCCCCTATCTAAACCACACAGGAGAGCTGACAGATCATATATACTACACCACACAGGAAAACTGACAGGTCCCCTATACTACACCACACCGGAGAACTGACAGATCCCCTATACTACACCACACAGGATAGCTGACAGCTCCTCTATACTACACCACACAGGACAGCTGACATATCTTCTATGCTACACCTCACAGGAGAGCTGAAAAGCCTCCAATCTTAACCATAAAGGAGAGCTGACAGATCCTATATACTACACCACACAGGAGAACTAACAGGTCCTCTATACTACAGCACACAGGAGAGCAGACAGGTCCTCTATGCTACATTACACAGGAGAGCTCACAGATCCTCTATACTACACCACACAGGAGAACTGACAGATCCTATATACTACACCACACAGGAGAGCTGACAGGTCCTCCATACTACACCACACAGGAGAGCTGACACATCCTCTATACTACACCACACAGGAGAGCTGACAGATCCTCTATATTACACCCCACAGGAGAGCTGACAGATCCTCTATACTACACCACACAGGAGAGCTGACAGCTCCTCTATACTACACCACACAGGAGAACTGACAGCTCCTCTATACTACACCACACAGGAGAGCTGACATATCCTCTATACTAAACAACACAGGAAAGCTGACAGATCCTCTATACTACACCACACAGGAGAGCTGAGTGGCTCCCTATCTAAACCACACAGGAGAGCTGACAGATCATATATACTACACCACACAGGAAAACTGACAGGTCCTCTATACTACACCACACAGGAGAGCTGACAGGTCCCCTATGCTACATCACACAGGAGAGCTGACCGATCCTCTATACTACACCACACAGGAGAGATGACTGGTCCTTTATACTACACCACACAGGAGAGCTGTAAAGGATCTGCCAGGCACAGCTTCGGGGTTAACTCCCAGAAGTAATCAGTCAGCACCTGAGAATACATCCCTGAGACTGACTCCTGCTTCCACCATTCAGGCTGGCAGGCTTAGGAGTGGGAGAGCCTATCGTAACCTGGCCAGACTCAGCTAGCTCCCGCCCTCGGTCTATTTAAGCCTGCACTTCCTGTCCCTCGGTGCTTGTGATTCTTTCCTTGTGGTTTCCTGGCCCAGCTACAGCTCCTGCTATTTTTGATCCTGCTCCATACAGACCCTGGCTTACCGACTACTCAGAAGAGTAGTCGGTAAGCCAGGGTCTGTATGGAGCAGGATCAAAAATAGCAGGAGCTGTAGCTGGGCCAGGAAACCACAAGGAAAGAATCACAAGCACCGAGGGACAGGAAGTGCAGGCTTAAATAGACCGCTTTTCGTTTTGTACCTCGAACACTCCTGGCTTGACTCGGCTTGTTCACTACTCTGGTTGCTCACGGTGTTGCCGTGGGCAACGGCCCCTTTTCCTTGCTTGTGTTCCTTTGTATGTTTGTCGTGTTTGTCGTGCACTTACTGAGCGCAGGGACCGCCGCCCAGTTGTACCCCGTCGCCTAGGGCGGGTCATTGCAAGTAGGCAGAGACAGAGTGGCGGGTAGATTAGGGCTCACTTGTCCGTCTCCCTACCCCCTGCCATTACATAATCACAAGCCCATACCTAGTCTACCCCTGGTCCCTGACACCACTATGGATCCCCGTGAGACCCTGGCTCAGCAAATGCAGGGTCTCTCCCTACAGGTCCAGGCCCTGGCTCAGAGGGTCAACCAGCCTGATGCTACCCTGGTAGTTCCCCTCACCGCACCTCTTGAACCCCACCTCAAGTTGCCCGACCAGTTCTCAGGGGAACGGAGGGCTTTTCTCTCCTTTCGGGAGAGTTGTAGGCTTTACTTTCGTTTAAAGCCTCATTCCTCAGGTTCTGAGAGCCAGCGGGTGGGTATAATTATGTCCCGACTCCAGGAAGGGCCCCAAGAGTGGGCCTTCTCCTTGGCTCCAGATGCCCCTGAACTTTCCTCCGTTGATTGTTTCTTTTCTGCTCTCGGACTTATTTATGATGAGACTGACAGGACTGCCTTTGCCGAGAGTCAGCTGGTGACCTTAAGTCAGGGTAAGAGACCTGTTGAGGAGTATTGCTCTGACTTTCGGAAGTGGTGCGTAGCTTCTCGGTGGAATGACCCTGCCTTAAGGTGCCAGTTTAGGTTGGGTCTGTCGAATGCTCTGAAGGACCTGCTAGTTAGCTATCCGTCTTCTGACTCCCTAGACCAGGTTATGGCTTTAGCGGTACGACTTGACCGACGTCTCAGGGAACGACAACGTGAACGTTTATGTGTTTTCTCCTCCGACTCCCCCATGATGCCTCCCGAAGCTCCGTTGCTTCGTTCCTCCCCGAAAGATTCAGAGATACCTATGCAACTCGGGGCCTCTGTGTCCCCCCAACAACGTAGAGAATTCCGCAGGAAGAATGGTCTCTGCTTCTACCGTGGGGACGACAAGCATCAAGTGAACAACTGTCCTAAGCGTAAGATTGCAGCCAGAGAACTTCCGCGTCTAAGTGATCATCGGGGAGGTCACTTGGGCGTACAGGTATTTCCCGTAAATATGAAACGTACTAAGATCTTGCTTCCCTTTCAGGTCTCTTTTGGTGGTAGGTCTGCTACCGGCAGTGCCTTCGTGGATTCAGGGTCCTCTACTAATATCATGTCTGTGGAATTTGCTATGTCCCTTGCTATGCCTCTGATTGATTTGCCTAAACCTGTCCCGGTAGTGGGTATCGACTCCACTCCTCTTGCTAATGGTTATTTTACACAGCATACCCCTGTTTTTGAACTCCTTGTTGGCTCCATGCATTTGGAGCAATGCTCTGTACTGTTGATGCAGGGATTATCGTACGATTTGGTTCTAGGTCTTCCCTGGTTGCAGTTGCATAATCCTACGTTTGACTGGAATACTGGGGAGCTAACCAAATGGGGTAATGAATGTTGTACGTCATGTTTTTCTGATAATTCTATTTCTCCCCCTAAAGAGGCGAATACGCTACCCGAGTTTGTTCAGGACTTCGCTGATGTTTTCTCTAGGGAGGCCTCCGAAGTGTTACCTCCTCATAGAGAATACGATTGCGCTATCGAATTGGTACCAGGAGCTAAGCTTCCTAAGGGTAGGATATTTAATCTTTCTTGTCCCGAACGTGAAGCTATGAGAGTGTATATCCAGGAATCCCTGGCCAAGGGTTACATTCGTCCCTCTTCTTCTCCGGTAGGTGCTGGCTTCTTCTTCGTGGGGAAGAAGGATGGTGGTCTTAGGCAATGCATTGACTACCGTAGCCTGAATAAGGTCACGGTAAGGAACCAGTATCCTTTGATTCCTGATCTCTTTAATCAGGTTCAGGGGGCCCAATGGTTTTCTAAATTGGATCTACGGGGGGCGTATAACCTTATTCGCATCAAAGAGGGGGATGAGTGGAAGACTGCGTTTAACACGCCCGAAGGCCATTTCGAATACCTCGTCATGCCCTTTGGGTTGTGTAATGCCCCTGCGGTCTTCCAGAATTTCATAAATGAGATTTTGAGAAATTACCTGGGGATTTTTCTGGTAGTGTACCTTGATGACATACTGGTGTTTTCCAAGGACTGGTCCTCCCACATTGAGCATGTCAGGAAGGTGCTCCAGGTCCTTCAGGAAAATAAACTGTTTGCCAAAACCGAAAAATGTGTGTTTGGGGTACAGGAGATTCCATTTTTGGGTCAAATCCTCACTCCTCATGAATTCCGCATGGACCCCGCCAAGGTTCAGGCTGTGGCGGAATGGGTCCAACCTGCCTCCCTGAAGGCGTTACAGTGTTTTTTGGGATTCGCTAATTATTACAGGAGATTTATTGCTAACTTCTCGGTCATCGCTAAGCCCCTTACGGACCTCACTCGCAAAGGTGCTGATCTCCTCCACTGGCCTCCTGAGACTGTCCAGGCTTTTGAGGTCCTTAAGAAGTGCTTTGTCTCGGCCCCGGTGCTGGTTCAGCCCAACCAAATGGAGCCATTTATCGTGGAAGTTGACGCACCTGAGGTGGGAGTGGGGGCTGTCTTGTCCCAGGGTACCAGGTCCCTCACCCATCTCCGCCCCTGTGCCTACTTCTCCAGGAAGTTTTCGCCAACTGAAAGTAACTATGATATTGGCAACCGCGAACTCTTAGCCATTAAATGGGCATTTGAAGAGTGGCGCCACTTCCTGGAGGGGGCTAGGGACCAGGTAACGGTCCTTACCGACCACAAGAATCTGGTTTTCCTAGAATCTGCCCGGAGGCTAAACCCGAGACAAGCTCGATGGGCGTTATTTTTTACCAGATTCAATTTTTTGGTTACCTATAGGGCTGGGTCTAAAAATATTAAGGCTGATGCACTGTCGCGTAGCTTCATGGCCAGCCCTCCTTCGGAGGAAGATCCTGCTTGTATTTTGCCTCCAGGTATAATCATTTCCTCGATCGATTCTGATTTAGTCCCTGATATTGCTGCTGATCAAGGTGCAGCTCCCGGGAACCTTCCTGAGAACAAGCTGTTTGTTCCCCTGCAATTCCGGCTAAGGGTACTTAGGGAAAATCATGACTCCGCACTATCTGGTCATCCAGGCATCCTAGGTACCAAACACCTCATTACCAGAAATTATTGGTGGCCTGGGTTGCCTAAAGACGTTAAGGCCTACGTCGCTGCTTGTGAGGTTTGTGCTAGGTCCAAGACTCCCAGGTCCCATTCGTTGCCCATTCCCCAGAGACCTTGGACACATATCTCCATGGATTTTATCACCGATTTGCCTCCATCCCAAGGCAAGTCGGTGGTGTGGGTGGTGGTGGACCGCTTCAGTAAGATGTGCCACTTTGTGCCCCTCAAGAAACTACCCAACGCCAAAACGTTGGCTACCTTGTTTGTCAAACACATCCTGCGTCTCCATGGGGTCCCGGTCAATATTGTTTCGGACAGAGGGGTACAATTTGTTTCATTGTTTTGGAGAGCCTTCTGTATGAAGTTGGGGATTGATCTGTCCTTCTCCTCTGCCTTCCATCCTGAAACCAATGGCCAAACGTAGAGGACTAATCAATCTCTAGAACAATACTTAAGGTGTTTTGTTTCTGACTGTCAATTTGATTGGGTCTCTTTCATTCCCCTCGCCGAATTTTCCCTTAATAACCGGGTCAGTAACTCGTCAGGGGTCTCTCCTTTTTTTTGTAATTTTGGGTTTAATCCACGGTTCTCCTCCGTTTCACCTGGTAGTTCCAACAATTCACGAGGTAGAGGTCGTTCATCGGGAACTGTGCACAGTCTGGGCCCAGGTTCAGAAAAACCTAGTGGTGTCCCAGAGCGTACAAAAAACTCAGGCTGATAAAAAACGTTCTGCTAACCCCCTGTTTATGGTCGGGGATCTGGTGTGGTTGTCGTCTAGGAACTTGCGTCTCAAGGTTCCGTCCAAGAAGTTTGCTCCCCGGTTTATTGGGCCGTATAAGGTAATTGAGGTCCTCAATCCTGTCTCCTTCCGGCTGGAGTTACCCCCGTCTTTTCGGATACACGACGTGTTTCATGCCTCCCTCCTCAAACGCTGCTCCCCATCCTTGGCTCCCTCGAGGAGACCTCCTGTTCCCATCCTCACCCCGGAGGGGGTGGAATTCGAGGTGGCCAGGATTGTGGACAGCAAGATGGTCCAAGGCTCCCTCCAGTACCTGGTCCATTGGAGAGGATACGGGCCCGAGGAGAGGACTTGGGTACCCGCCCGGGATGTTCACGCTGGGGTATTGGTCAGGAGGTTCCACCTGCGTTTCCCCAGTAAGCCAGGTCCACTTAGAAAGGGTCCGGTGGCCCCTCATAAAAGGGGGGGTACTGTAAAGGATCTGCCAGGCACAGCTTCGGGGTTAACTCCCAGAACTAATCAGTCAGCACCTGAGAATACATCCCTGAGACTGACTCCTGCTTCCACCATTCAGGCTGGCAGGCTTAGGAGTGGGAAAGCCTATCGTAACCTGGCCAGACTCAGCTAGCTCCCGCCCTCGGTCTATTTAAGCCTGCACTTCCTGTCCCTCGGTGCTTGTGATTCTTTCCTTGTGGTTCCCAGCTACAGCTCCTGCTATTTTTGATCCTGCTCCATACAGACCCTGGCTTACCGACTACTCTTCTGCTTTTCGTTTTGTACCTCGCACACTCCTGGCTTGACTCGGCTTGTTCACCACTCTGGTTGCTCACGGTGTTGCCGTGGGCAACGGCCCCTTTTCCTTGCTTGTGTTCCTTTGTATGTTTGTCGTGTTTGTCGTGCACTTACTGAGCGCAGGGACCGCCGCCCAGTTGTACCCCGTCGCCTAGGGCGGGTCGTTGCAAGTAGGCAGGGACAGAGTGGCGGGTAGATTAGGGCTCACTTGTCCGTCTCCCTACCCCCTGCCATTACAAGAGCTGAGAGGCCCCTATTTAAACCACACAGGAGAGCTGACAGATCCTATATACTACATCACTGTAAAGGATCTGCCAGGAACAGCTTCTGTGTCAACGCCCATAGGTAATCAGTCTGCACCTGCTTCTATGTCTGTGAGATTGACTCCATCTTCCACCACTCAGGATGGCAGGCTTAGGAGTGGGAAAGCCTATCACAGCCTGGCCAGACGGAGCTAGCTCCCGCCCTCTGTCTATTTATACCTGCCTTTCCTGTTCCTCCTTGCTTGTGATTCTTCTCTGTTGGTTTCCTGGCCTTGCTGCAGCTTTTAGAAATAATTATCCTCTGCTTGTGATTGACCTTGGCTTTTCTGACCACTCTTCTGCTCTGCGTATTTGTACCTCGCTCATCTCCTGGTTTGACTCGGCTCGTTCACCTCGCTTGTTGCTCATGGTGTTCCGTGGGCAACTTCCCCATTTCCCTTGCTTCTTGGTACCCTTGTCTGTTTGTCTGTCGTGCACCTATTGAGTGTAGGGACTGTCGCCCAGTTGTACCCCGTCGCCTAGGGCGGGTCGTTGCAAGTAGGCAGGGACTGAGTGGCGGGTAGATTAGGGCTCACTCTCTGTTTCCCTATCCCCTGTCATTACAATCACATAGGAGAACTGACAGGACCTCTATACTACACCACACAGCAGAGCTGACAGGTCCTCTATGCTACATCACACAGGAGAGAGGACAGATCCTCTATACTACACCATACAGGAGAGCTGACAGGTCCCCTATGCTACATCACACAGGAGAGCTGACCGATCCTCTATACTGCACCACACAGGAGAGCTGACAGATCCTCTATACTACACCACACAGGAGAGCTGACATATCCTCTATTCTAAACAACACAGGAAAGCTGACAGATCCACTATACTACACCACACAGGAGAGCTGAGAGGCCCCCTATCTAAACCACACAGGAGAGCTGACAGATCATATATACTACACCACACAGGAAAACTGACAGGTCCTCTATACTACACCACACAGGAGAGCTGACAGGTCCTCTATGCTACATCACACAGGAGAGCTGACCGATCCTCTATACTACACCACACAGGAGAGATGACCGGTCCTTTATACTACACAACACAGGAGAGCTGAGAGGCCCCCTATTTAAACCACACAGGAGAGCTGACAGATCCTATATACTACATCACATAGGAGAACTGACAGGTCCTCTATGCTACACCACACAGCAGAGCTGACAGGTCCTCTATGCTACATTACACAGGAGAGCTGACAGATCCACTATACTACACCACACAGGAGAGCTGACAGATCCTCTTTACTACACCACACAGGAGAGCTGACAAATCCTCTTTATTACACCACACAGGAGAGCTGACAGATCCTCTATACTACACCACACAGGAGAGCTGACAGATCCTCTATATTACAACACACAGGAGAGCTGACATATCATTTTTACTGCATTATCTACAAAAAAAACCTTACAAAAACCAATAGAAAGGGGGCCTGTTAGATAACAAGTAGATAACCTATACCCAAGCCCAAAAATAGTTAATCTGTAACCTTGAGGTTTTTTCTGTGCCTACCCACACCGCCGTTGGTCCCTAGGTTCATCATGTCTCATGGTATGTAACCTCCTTTGCCCAACTTAGGGCCTTTTTTTGCCTATCATCCCTTGCTATCATTGTCTTATTTTTGGCTCACTATTTTGTGCTAGAGATCTTACATTTATTGGTCAGTGCCGTTTTGACCTTTGCACTTGCGTTTTTTACGTTACCTACCCTGTACATTACTTTTCTATCTATAGCGCACACATTAGTTACTGTTTTTGTGTGTGGATGTTTCTTGTAATATTTTATGTTTGCATGACCTTTATAACTGGGTTATTGCTTGTGATTATAGTGCCTTTGCAGTGTCTGTGGGTGGTTTTACTGTATACCACATGGCATATCTTCCATCTTGCCCTTGCTGTATCTGTCTAAATGATGGTCCTTTTTTAACAGCTTTATTATTATTTATTGTATTTTGACTATTATATATTAAAGATTTACAATTGTTGCTACTTTTGGGTTTGTCTGCTCTTTTTGTGTTTGTGTATAGGTTATATCCTTTTTACTGCACCACCTAGGGGAATTGACAGGTCTTCTTTAAAGGAAGGGTGTCGCAAAAAAAAAATTTGCTTTTAGTGTTTTATTAAAAAAAAGTTAATTTATTTGTGTGTTTGTGTTTTACTTTTTTTTTTCATACTTTTACTTCTCTATGGGGGCTGCCATTTTTTTTTTCATCTCTGTATGTGTCGATTAACGACACATACAGACATGGAATACGGCACATACAGCCTCATAGAGAATGCGAACGGGAGCCGTTCCATTCACTATGCTGTACGGCGTCTGTGTGGGAACGGCGCATGCGCCGCTGCCACACAGTCCAAATGGAAGGTCTTCGGCCGAGCGACATCCGGCGCCATTTTCTTGTGGACCGGAAGCCGCGGCCGGACAGTTAGATGACTAATTCCGGTTGCGGCTTCCGGGCATGTGTTCAGAAGCAAGTGGAGGGAGCAGACGAACCGGAGGGAGAGGTGGCGGCAGGAGCAGGTAAGTCATTTTTATGTATGTTTTGTGTTAGAACCACTGTATGTAAGCCTACTACACAGTGTAGGAGGCTTGAACATTCAATCCCCCTCCTTTCTCCTGGCACTAGCCGGGATAAGGGAGGGGGGATTCTGTGAGCTCACTAGAGCGTGTGTGTTTACACCAAATTTGCAGCATAAAGCAATGTGGTTGCTTTACCACATGCCAATGCTGCAATTTTGGGAATTGCTCCCTCTAGTGACCAGCACAGGGAAATGTTATAAATTAGAATCTAATTTATAATATTTCCTGACTTGTGAAAAAATGAAAAAAAATTATAACAATGTCTAATCATGTATACACTAACTGTTTAACTAAAAAAAAAAAAAAATTCTAGCGACACATTCCCTTTAACTCACCAAGACGGGACATCCTTTTTAAATACTGTATACAGAGCCTTTCCTGTTGCCCAACAGTATATACAATCGTATATGATTGGTAGTAAAGACCCGCTTATGGAATTCACTTCATGTTAATATACAATAAATTGCTGTTTTTTTTTTACATGGTTTCACAGTTACAGTACCATTTTAGACACATAAAGTTGTTCTGTTAAGTAAAGTTTTGTGAGCATGCCTTTACATAATAACTAATCTGACATTAGTGAAGAATTAACTAACAAAAGCATGAACAACAACGCTGTCTGAGTGCTATTGTTTCTGAATTATAGCAGAATCTAGCAATTACCTCCTTGTCTAGGTGTCTTCTGCCTATGGGAAATGCAAGGAGATTTTCACTATATTTAGAAACAGTAATTTCTGCACTTTCTGTACTTATCAAAATTGCTCTCCTTGAAATGTTTGCCACATCAAATTAATTGGAGACATTTTAGTATTATGTGTGTTTTATTAAGTATTGTAATTGTTTTTTTAGAATATCTAAAGGAACATTATTTGTGCAAATTGCTGTTTAGATTCCTATACAGTACAAGGACAAACAGTGGTGGCAAAATATGCAAAATCTGTACCCAGGTCTTTCAACCATCATGTGCCAATTATAATACAATGTCCTCCTATGTGGTAGAGGGACCATGGGTCCCATCAAGTGCCAATGCCTGGGTATGACCGCAACGCCTGCTATGATTATACCCGTTATCACTTCTATTTGTTGCCGTATTAGTGCATTAAAAGCGATCTTTCTGTTTAGCAGTTATACTAAAGCTAATGCTCTCTGTCACTCATTACTCTGGTTACCTGTTTCTTGAATATAATCGTAGATTTTGGTGACTCACCAGAGACAAGATGTTATGAAAAAGGGGTCAACTAGTTTTATTCAACACTCAAAAAAATTTAGTAGTACTATATAAACCGACAAAAACTGTCTCTTTAGGCATCTTTGTGTTAAATTAACTATATAGTATTTATTGATCAAACACGAATAGTATGACATATTTTTCTTTCCTCTCCATAGAACACATTACGTAAAGTACATTTCACAATCAAATATAAAAGTCAAAATGTGTACAAAAAAGTCACTAAAAAAGGAAAAATATAAAAATGCAAATGAGCATTAAAATAAGAATATTACATCCTTTGGCCTTATTCAGACAAATGTTGAAATCACCCATTTGACAGACTGTTTTTTTAATGGCCGTCACACGGTTGCATGTATTTCTATGGGGCTTTTCACATGGCCGTTGTTTTAACTGACCGTGGGAAGGGCCCGTGAAAGAATAGGACATGTCCTATTTTTGTCTGTTTTCACAGTCCCTTCAATAGACTCAAGTCTATGAGGGATCCGTGTAGATGGGTCCTGCATGGGTGCGACTCGGACGTGAAAAACGTCAGTTTTCTCACGTCCGAGTTTGCACTCGTCTATCTGAATAAGCCCTTAGGTGTTTATAGTTAATCATCAGGCAGTTAATACTCTATTTGGCTCCATAAATTTTAAAAATGGCAAATACATTTAATTGCTGTTTGTTGGACTTCTAAATATAATTGAAAATTCATTACTGTTTTTATTTAGAAATATTGCGATACCACCGATACGGTACCACTTGATAAAGTGCTTTGTGCATGTGACTTGCAGAATATGACTTGTGCTGAGATCTTTAGTTTGACCTGGCATGCAAACGTGAATGTGGCACTTTTTGATTGAAATTGTAGCAGTGGAAAAGTTGGTTGTTTTCCATAGAGCTAGTGCTCGGCTTCAGTGGCGTAGCTATAGGGGTCGCAGCGGCCCCCCGCACCACATCAATAAAAAGTTACTATAGTAACTCGGGCCGCGGGCCCCTGTTACTATAGTAACATACTGTACTTACCTTCCTGGTTCCGGATCACAGCGGAGGTCCTGATGTCAAGCGCTGTGCGCAGCACATGACGTCACAGCGCTATGCGCCACGCACAACATCGAGAGGACAGGACCTCCGCCGTGGCTGAAGAGGAAGGTAAGATTGGTAGCTCTGACTGCTAAAGCTGACTGGCGGGGTTCCGACTCCCGGGACCCACCAATCAGCTGTTATGAAGGGACCGCAGCACTCGTACGAGAGCTACTTCCCCTTCATTCCGGTCACTTCATTCCGGTCACACTGTGAATCGGTGTCGGCGATTCACAGTGTGAGCGAGTAAGGGAAATGAAGGGGAAGCAGCTGTCGTTCGAGCGTTGCGGCTCCTTCAAAACAGCTGGTTGGCGGGTCCCGGGAGACGGACCCCGACACATCAGCTATTGATGGCCTATCCTGAGGATAAGCCATCAATGTTTAGGCACTGGACAACCCCTTTAAGCCTGCGATGTAGCAGGCTTAGAGGGCCCATGAGACAGGATCACAGATTGTGTGATGCTGTCTGCTGGGCCCTGTATCTAAGCCAATCACATGGTAGGCTTAGATACATGGCCCATGTGTGATCCTGTCTGATGGGCCCTGTATTTAAGCCAACCACACTGTAGGTTTAGATACAGGGCCCCAACACACAGTAATCTTATACTGTATAAGATTACTGTCTGCTGGACTCTGTATCTAACCCTATCTTGTGGTAGGCTTAGATACAGGATCCCACAGACAGTATCACACATGGGCCCTGTATCTAAGCCTAACACATGTGTTACTAATCGTTTTTTTGTGTGTTTTCTTACAGGTTCGGTCGTTGGACTACGTCAGATTCCAGGACGACTTCCATGACGGCTTTTTTTATTATCAATAAAATGGTTAATGAGGGTTGTGTGTTTTTTTTTTATTTCAATAAAATATTTTTTCTATGTCTTTGTGTTTTTTTTTAAACTATATTACTACCGACTTAGTAATAGCCGCCGGCTGATTGACAGCATGCATTTCTAAGGCGGGGCTTAGTGTTAGCCAATGTAGAGGCTAAGACTAACCCCCTTTATTATCCCGGTACCCACCGCCACCAGGGGTGCTGGGAAGAGACCCGGGTACCATCCAGTACTTGACCATCTGTAGTGATGGTGGGCCACTGGGGCAGCCGCAGGCTGGTATTATCAGGAGGGAAAAGGCCAAAAACAGTGGCCTTTCCCACCCTGGTGATGCTAGGCTGCTGCTGCTTTATTGTATCTGGCTCGTTATGAAAAATGGGGGGGACCCCACGTCATTTAAAAAAAAAAAAAAAAAAATAATTGGAAAGAACGATGTGGGGTCCCCCACCCAATTTTCATAACCAGCCAGATACAACACAGCAGCAGCAGGCAGCATTACCAGGGTGGTAGGTGCCACTGTTTTTGGCCTTCCCCAGCCTAATACTACCAGCCTGCGGCCGCCCCGGTGCCTGCCCGGAACTACAGATGGTCGGGTTCTGGTTCGTACCCGGCTCTTCCCAGTACCCCTGGTGGCGGTGGGTACCGGGGTAATAATGGGGGTTAGTGTTGGCCTTTGCACCGGCTAACATTAAGCCCCGCCTTAGTAATGGAGGTTGTCAATCAGCCAGCGGCCATTACTAAGGCGGTGATAATAAAGTTTAAAAAGATACAACACATAGAAAAAATATTTTATTGAAATAAAAAAACACAACCCCCATTAACCATTTTATTGACAATAAAAAAACGCTGTCATTGAAGTCCTCGAATCCGAAGTCCAACAACCGAACCTGTAAAAAAACACAAACACACAAAAATAATCAGTAACACATAAAGAAGCAAAATTATTATTCTTACCTGTCCTGGGTCCAGCGCTGGACCCGCAATGTCAGCGAGCTGGGCCCTGTATCTAATCCAATCATGTGTGATACTGTCTGCTGGGCCCTGTATCTAATCCAATCATGTGTGATACTGTCTGCTGAGCCACTGTATCTAATCCTATCATGTGTGATACTGTCTGCTGAGCCACTGTATCAAATCCTATCATGTGTGATACGGTCTGCTGAGCCACTGTATCTAATCCTATCGTGTGATACTGCCTTCTGAGCCACTGTATCTAATCCTATTGTGTGATACTGTCTGCTGAGCCACTGTATCTAATCCTATCGTGTGATACTGTCTGCTGAGCCACTGTATCTAATCCTATCGTGTGATACTGTCTGCTGAGCCACTGTATCTAATCCTATCATGGGTGATACTATCTGCTGGGCCCCATATCTAATCCTATCATGTGTGATACTGTCTGCTGGGCCCTATATCTAATCCTATCATGTGTGGTACTGTCTGCTGGGCCCTATATCTAATCCTATCATGTGTGATACAGTCTTCTGAGCTGTGTATCTAATCCTATCATGTGTGATTCTGTCTGCTGAGCCATTGTATCTAATCCTATCATGTGTGATACTGTCTGCTGATCCATTGTATCTAATCCTATCATGTGTGATACTGTCTGCTGAGCCACTGTATCTAATCCTATCTATAGTTGATAGGGTCGTAGTGCTATAGATATGCTATGCTGTCTCATATACACACATACATTTTTTTTGGGGCGGACACATATGTATTGCTGCTAGTGCTGCATTGTTGGGTCACTTAGGAGACCCAGCGATGCAGCTGAAAGCTGCGGACCGTCGGCCATGAGAAGTTTGCGGGGGGGAGAGGGCCCAATAAGAACTCTTGCATCGGGACCCATGAGCCTTTAGCTACGCCCCTGCTCGGTTTTCTTGGGTTACATAAAGTTTTAGTGTAGTTGTTAATATAAGTCACTATTTGGGCTTGTCCACACCTAGCGGAATTGCTGCGTTTTTTCTGTCTGCAATTGCGGACGGAAAAAACTCAGCAGAATACAGTAGCAGCAAAGTGGATGAGATAAAATAAATCTCATCCACACGCTGCATTAATACTGAGTGGGAAAACGCTCAGAATTGGACCTGCAGTGCGGAATTTTATTTCGCAGCATGTCAATTGTATTTGCGTAAACGCTGCATATTTGCTGCGAGTTTTCCCCATTGAATTCAATGGGGAGGATAAACCCGCAACAAATAGCAGTTGCTGCGTTTTTCTGCGGTGGGTTTGCAGTGTCTCCGCCGCAAAAAATGCAATTTAAAAAAAAGACTATACGTACCCAGAACTCTGTGTTTCCTCCTCCAAGCCGGCCTCCTTAGATGACGCTTCATCCCGTGTGACCGCCGCTGCAGCCATTCACAAGCTGTAGTGGCGGTCACATGGATGAAACATGATCCCAGGAGGCCAGCCTGGATGACATCAGAGGGCCGGCCTCCTGGGATGCTGCCTCATCCCATATGACCACCGCTGCAGCCAATCACATCATCCCAGGAGGCCGGCCTGCTAGCAGTTTTCCGCAGCGGTCATTCCGGGTGAAAAACTGCACCACAGTTTGGTGCGCTTTTTCGCCAGGAATTACCGGTGGTGGATACTCTGCGTGCTTTTACGCAGCGTATCCACCCCGTGTGAGCACGGCCTTAGTTGCAGCTAAATGCATTCCAGAACGTCTCTTGCTCCTTCTTTAGTAGATAGTGTATTGCATTACTTCCCTGGAAAAATTACTTTTTTTAAGGCTATCCAAAATTCTAACAAAAAATTAAACCTGCATCGGATTTGGTTGGATTGAGTATTCATATTATCAACATGAAAACCTGGACTGGATTTGACATATCAAGTTTATGTATAGCTTTAAACATTACCTATTTCTCATTATATGTTCTATATATATGTTCCAGGAAATTTGCAGAACTACAAATAAACAAATAAAATCACATTGAATTATTCTTATCAATATCCTTTCTGTCCTATTCGATGTCAAGATATACAGTGTATATGTGCAGTAGTCGTGCATTGTCTGATCGTTTGCCTGTTTCTTCTAGAATTAAATTAAAAACTCTCTTACTAATCTAAAAAGTTCTCTACCATGCCTTGTCTTATGTACATCTCTGCTCTACCCACTTATGCTCTTGATTTGTCACATCCTCCCTTATTACATTCTCTTACTCCCGTCTGCAGGACTTCTCCTGTGCTGCACCCATTCAGTGGACCTCACTGCCCTGGACTTGCTTCACTCCACTCTGCTGTGTCCTTGACTTGCTACTCTTGTTGTACGCAGAACTTAATATCCGGGTTGGCTCAGATACTGGATGGGGGATGCGTTCATACAGCTTTATTTATATTCCCCATTGCCAACACAAGGGGTTGATTCCCTGGACAAAATTAGCATCATGTACCTAGTGAATTATTCCATTTAGATTGTAAAAATCCTGTAACACGGGCCGATGCATACTGTATGGGGAGAAACAATCATTAATACATTTGCTAATAATATTTACATGGGGAAATGTTGTGCCGACAATGATGATTTTATAGGCTGCATTAAAAATGCAATCAGTTGTGGCCTCAGACATACAGTTTTTACTTGTTTATTAAAAAAAAACCTCCCCTTTTCTACTTAGTAAATGGTCCGACCTGCCATTTTTTGCTTAAAGAGAACCTTTCACCTCCCCATACATGTGCAGCTGAGTGCAGCATGTAATGGGAAGGGCTGAACAAACCCTGGGGCACTTTAAAAAAAATGTCTACCTCCCTCCGTTATTTAGATATCGGTGCCATTATATTTGGTGCCCGATATTTAAATAACCCCCTGAACAGTCAACGGGGCGTGTACTGACAAGGGGACGTGTTACTATGGCTGTGACACTGTCCAATCAGATATGGACTGTGTTACAGCAAGAGCGAGGAGAGAGAGTGTGCGCGCGCACGCACACGCTCTCACTCTTCAGCTTTCAAGATTAGTCTTCTGCCAAACTGGCAAGGGGGCGTGTCAATGCTACGAACAGTGGAAGTGCTCCCCAGCTCAACCACTCTCCGTAGCAGTGACACGCCCCCTTGCCAGTTCGGCAGACAAAGTACAAGACTGATCTCTCACAAGAGCTGAAGAGATGACACGCCTCCTTGACAGTTCGGGTGAAAAGACTGCAATCGCACACTCTCTCTCCTCGCTCTTGCTGTGGCACTGTCCATATCTAAATAACGGAGGGAGGTAGAAAAAAAATGTAAAGTAACTCAGGGTTTGTGCAGCCCTCCCCATTACATGCTGCACTCAGGTTCTCTTTAAGCCAGATTTATCAACAGGACGTGCACCCTGTTCAATAATCTGTTACACACTGCACATGGGAGAGATACTGGCACACCACTCGCCCGCTGCATCAGTATTAACAGAGCATCCCCTTTAAAGATCTCTTATAAAATTAGCGTCAACATTACCGTAATCAAAAATTTGTAAATTAATAAAGCTCTCTGTGGGGTTGGGGCGCATATAAGGTTTTGCTATGGGGCCCTTTAATTTCTGTGTGAGCACCTGCAAATGACACATCATCGTGATATGTTTCCTTGAAATGTAATTCTACATTTAACAACCTATGAATCAGGTTAATTCTACATGAACAATTGAGCAACTTTTCATTATCTTTGCTGTACAGTTTTTGGACCCATTTCCCTTCGTAAACATGGTATTTTTTAAAGTTCTACTAGTTGCCCTTGGAAACAGACTATTGTTTAGCTCCACCCACTATAGATATTTGACGTAGCTTTGCTCTATCTGTATAACTATCACCTACACTGCCTTCCATCCCTTAGTCTAATGTTTTATGGACTCATTTATACTCATGGAGGATGGGGACACGTATAAAATCTAGAGAAATAATAGCCCGTAGAAACCAGAAGGACTGAGTTTTACCCGCATATTCTTTTTACTTTGCTTATTTTTTGGGAAATTTACATTTCCCTTCTCATTGCCCAGAGTGGGTGGGCTCTTTCTGATGTGATGTCATAGCTGTGTTGTGGCGGCAAACACATAGCTATGGCGGCAAACACATATGTTGTCCACAATGGGCCATTCCTCCATTTTTCTCTTGCATCGGTTTTGATACATCTCCTCCATTGCCTTTATTATATGAAAACGTTTCTAGTATCTAAAAACTTTGCCATCTCTTTTTTTTACAAAAAATCTCAAGTATAACTTTTTGACCGTTCCGAATATGCCGCAAGTTACGCTAGACCTAAACTCAGCTCATCATTACAACAAAGAATAATCTACAAGTTATCTCACCGAACTAAAAAAGGAAACTCAGTACTGCAAAATTTTCAAGCTAAGAAGTGAAATTACTCGAGTACAATCTGGGAAAAGACGATAAGCTCTTTGGAAAGGCCTGTGTGAAAACCTCTAGGGCTGTAAAAGCTGCAATTTGGAAGACTGCCTGTCAAAAAGCAAACACCACAACATTTACTTAGTGCTCTGTAGAGTCATTGCCGGAGAGATGGCACGAATTCAGACGGAAACTCACTGTGAAACCTGCAGAACTAATACTGCAGATCTCTCTGTGCCTAGTCCTACTTTACTATCCATCATCCATCAAACGTACAATGTCTCAAAGCTTAAAATAGCCAGAAGCAAATGTATTTAAAGCAATAAAACGCAAACATTTCATAGTGCATTATAATACCATCAAGAAATAACCATGCTTCATTACAACAAGAAAAAAACTATTAAAAATCAATAGAAATTCACACAAAATAGGCAACATGCATTCTGATAAACCTTCTATCATATGTCTGCACTGTAAAACAAAATTGAAAGAAATATATATTAAGAAAACAAAAATGTGCAAGCAGCGCGGTTGTACAGGGGCCCAGTAATTAAGGGGGCCCACAGACACCTTAAGGGAAAGTCCACATATAGCGGAAATACTGCGAAAATTCTGCACCTTTCCGCAACATAAATCGACATGCTGCAGAATGAAATTCCATAGAGAATGTCAATTTCAGCACGTCTTTTCTGCGTTTCCGGGTCTGGTCATAAAGTATTTATGCTACGTGTGGCCCTGCTTTTAGGCTGGACACACAGCATTTCTTTCACTTTCAACTGAGTTTTTTTTAGGTAGAAATCATTGAGGCCAGATGTTAATTTAACCCCTTAACAACCGCCTACCGTCTTTTGACGGCAGTCGGTGCAGGTCCTTAAGGCCCTTTTACACGGGCTCGTTGCCGATCATTACTCTGTGCAAACAGGGCAGCGATCAGCTGATGAACAAGCAAACCCTCGTTCATCTGCTGATCGTATAATTTTAAAAATGAAAAATATTATCGTTGTCGGCAGCATGCAGTGAGACAGGCTGCCAACATGATAATAATGTATGGGGATGAGCAATCTAAGTAACGAGTGCTCATCCCCATACATAGCTCCTTGTGAAAGGAGCAAACGAGCGCCGATCAAGGAGATGTCTCGTTGATCGGCACTCGTTTACATGGCCCAGGACGGGCTGTGTAAGAGGACCTTTAGTCTACATTGACGTTGTTAGGCGTCTCTATAGAAAAGGTATATGTGCGTTCATTCTCTAAGCAGGAACTGTATCTAAAAGCTCCAGTACTTAGAGAAGCCTTCTGAGTACAGCCGGGATCGGATAGAATTCCAAACCCCATCTGTTTAACCTTTTGATCGATGCGGTCCGTGACCACGGCATGATCAAAGGGGACACCCTCTCCGATCGTCATTTATGACATTTCCACAGGACATGCCATAGATGTCTTATAGTGTTTGTAATGTCCGCAATTACTGTAGACTTGAATAGAGAGAGCCGCGCACATGTGTTCACTTCTCTATTTAAACTCCATCTGGAAGTGATGGCTTGCCGGTATCTAGCCTGGCAGAACCTGGACGGGGGACACCCATTCTCCTGATATCATGTGGATATGCCATAAATGTGAAAAACCCCTCTAATACAAATATAAGTAGGTGTCACGATCTGTGGGCATGTTGACCAACTTGGCCGTACCGCCGTAGCGGGACAGCAGCAGGCCAACAGCATACCAAGTCAATGTCTATAGTTTGAATAAGGGTACTAGTGGTAATTCAGACAGTAGCGATGGTTAGGCTCCAATGGGACCTTGGCAACAGATGGACACCAGATGTGGTGTAACACAGCAGGTGTAGTATATGGCACAACACGACTCTCTATGACACAGGAACAAGGTAGCACGGGATACAGAATACAGATAGCAGGTATGGGAAAACTGGGAACAGGAAAACACTAAGGGACCATTTGCAAAGACTAACACGGGTAAACACAACAACGCTCAGGCAATGAAGGAAGGGGCACGGCCCTTCTTATAGTCCAGGGTGATAATGGGCTAATTTTACATACTTTTCAGATGCGTGTTTACTTGTCCTCTAAGGCCGGGCACAAGCCTGCGCACCCACCCTAGGGGACACCGCAGAGGGAAGCGGAAGTGAGCGCTGGCGTCTCCTGAGGAGGTGATGCGGGCCAGCACTCACAAATCCATTGCTGCAGACGTCGGGAGGTGAGTAATCCCGACTGTCCGTGGCCATGGGTGTTACAGTAGGTATAGCACAAGCAAGGTATCAGGAGCGCCCACCATCCACCGATACCCACCTCCTCACATAATAACACTGGATATTCTGTTACCATTAGGCAATATGATTTATATTCTCCTTTAGGAAACCATGTGCAGTATACAGTATATTTATTGTTCTTGTACAGGGCTTGCAACCACCATTCCATAAACGCACTTATCAATGCCTTACTTTTATTTTGTTCTGTGCCTTCAAAGGTTTTCTCTTGTTTGTAAGTCATTCTCGGTGCCGCCATCCTGACATCTATGATGGTGACCGGTCACACAATGACCTTTACGACAATACAGCAGTGTCAGTACAGAGCAGATGTGTTGAAAGCAGAAAACTACTGACTCTTACACAAAAAATGCACCTGTATAAATCACTTTGCCCTAATAACCATCTGCTGCATCAAGATATTGTGAGATCGAGACATTCCCGGTCTGTGGTAAGTGGCTGCTTATTGAAATGTAGGACTGATGTCTGCAGAAGTAGTAAAACAATAGTGACAAGTAATAATGACCTTGGAAGAAAATGTTTATATAACTTCTATGTGTATTGAATAGGTACAACTCCCATCATGTCCAGATAGTTTGCTCGGTGGATATGAAGCATGAAACAAGTGAGGATAACCACAGTGGAAACGTGTAGTTCTTTAAGAATTCTCTGTGGCCAACAACATTGTCACACATTGTATACAGTAAAAATCCACTAATCCAGCACTTGTAGGTACAGAAATCCCATTAATCCAGCAAGGGAAAAAATAGACCCTTGCTGGATTAATGCGACAATTATCTGCTAATCCGGCGGTGTTGCTGGATGTGGGTCTTAAAGGAACAGTGTCATCGCAAATAATTTTTTTATATGTTAAAGATGTTAGTGCTTTAATAAAAACGTTTATATTCATTTGTGTGTTTGTGTTTTACTGTTTCTTATTTTTACACTTTTTCTTCCCTATGGGGGCTGCCATTTTTTGTTCCATTTCTGTGTGTGTCGATTAACGACACACACAGACATGGAATACGGCAGCCACAGTCCCATAGGGACTGCGAACGGCTCCCGTCCCATTGACTGCCGTGTACGGCGTCTGTGTGGGAACTGCGCATGCGCCGCTCCCACACAGTCCTATTCGAAATTGGCGCCGTCCGGCACCATTTTCCTGTGGACCGGAAGTCGCGGCCGGACAGTAATATTACTACTTCCGGTCGCGGCTTCCGGACTTGTGCACATGGAACAGCGGCAGCAAACGGAGCGGACGGGCCGGAGGGAGCCGCGGCGGCAGGAGCAGGTAAGAGATTTCAATGTATGTTAGTGTTTGTGTGTGTTTACTACTGTATGTAAACCTACTACACTGTGGGTTACCTCAAAAAATGGCGACACACAGTGTAGGAGGTTAAACCTTTCAAACCCCTCGTTTATCCCGGCACTAGCCAGGATAAAGGAGGGGGGGATGCTGAGAGCTCACTAGAGCGAGGGCTTTTAACCCAATGTTGCAATGCTGCAATTTTGGGAACAGCCCCATCTAGTGACCAAAAATGGGTAGTATTATAAATTAGAAATAATTTATAATATTTCCTGGCTCGTGCCAAAAAAAATAAAAAAATTTGAACAATGTTTAATCACCCACACACTAAATATTTAATTTTTTAAAAAAAAACATGTTTTTCTGGCAACACCATCCCTTTAAGTGGCGGGATGTGGGTACTTGATAGTGGGTCCTGTATAATAATAATAATAATAATCTTTATTTATATAGCGCCAACATATTACGCAGCACTTTACAATTTAGAGGGAACATGAAACAAACAATATCAGACATTACATAGTGACAAAGTTCATTTACAATTCAAACCTGGGGAGTGAGGACCCTGCTCGCAAGAGCTTACAATCTATGAGGACATAAGGGAGACACAAAGTGTAACAGTGTTTGTTCTGCACAATAGTCCGGCCATTTTTATACACATGCGGTGGTAACATAAAGCTGCATGAGCCGGTCACCAGCCACTATCCGTGTATGACGGACATGAAGAGAAGGAGTGTGAGGGAATCTTATTCTGATGACTAATCTAAATGGAGGGCCATGGAAAGGAGTCAGATTAGGGAATGTTATAGGCCTGTCTAAATAGATGTGTTTTCAGGGCACGTTTAAAACTGTGGATATTGGGAATTAATCTGATTGTCTGGGGTAGCACATTCCAGAGGACGGGTGCAGCACGAGAGAAATCCTGGAGACGGTAGTGGGAGGTTCGGATTATGGAGGATTTTAATCTAAGGTCGTTGGCAGAACGTAGAGCCCGAGTAGGGTGGTAGACAGAGATGAGGGAGGAGATGTAAGGAGGTGCAGCACTGTGGAGAGCTTTGTGGGTGAGAGTAATAAGTTTGAATTTTATTCGGAAGGGGATGGGCAACCAGTGCAGTGACTGGCACAGATTAGAGGCGTTGGTGTAGCGGTTGGTCATAAAGATGAGCCTGGCTGCTGCATTGAGGATAGATTGGAGAGGGGAGAGTTTAGTGAGGGGAAGACCGACTAGTAATGAGTTACAGTAGTCAAGACGAGAGTGAATCAGAGCAACAATGAGAGTTTTGGCAGTTTCCTCCGTAAGAAAAGAGCGGATTCTGGAGATGTTTTTGAGGTGAAAATGACAGGAGCGTGAAAGTGATTGTATGTGAGGAGTAAAGGAAAGATCTGAGTCAAAAATAACCCTGAGACAGCGGGCGTGCTGCTTAGAAGTTATGATAGTGCCACACACAGAGATGGAGACATCAGGTTTAGGGAGGTTAGTAGATGGTGGGAACACAAGGAGCTCAGTTTTAGAAAGATTCAGTTTCAGATAGAGAGAGGACATGATGTTAGAGACAGCGGACAGACAATCACTGGTGTTCTGTATTAGAGCAGGGGTGATGTCACGGGAAGAGGTATATAATTGGGTGTCATCAGCGTAGAGATGGTACTGGAAGCCAAATCTGCTGATGGTTTGTCCAATAGGAGCTGTGTAGAGAGAAAAGAGGAGCGGACCTAGGACTGATCCCTGAGGAACCCCGATATCAAGGGGAAGAGGAGAAGAGGTGGAACCAGCAAATGACACACTGAATGAGCGGTCAGAGAGATAGGAGGAAAACCAAGAGAGAGCCGCGTCCTTGAGGCCAATAGAGTGGAGCATGTTAAGTAGGAGTTTGTGGTCTACAGTGTCAAAGGCTGCAGAGAGATCCAAAAGAATCAGGAGAGAGGATTTACCGTCCGATTTAGCCGCCAAGAGATCATTTGAGACTTTAGTAAGGGCAGTTTCTGTGGAGTGTAGAGTGCGGAAACCAGATTGTAAGGGGTCAAGAATGGAGTTAGCAGAGAGATAGCGGATAAGGCGAGAGTAGACCAAGCGTTCCAGGAGTTTGGAGATGAAGGGCAGATTAGAGACTGGTCGGTAGTTGGCAGCGCTGGATGGGTCAAGTGTTGGTTTTTTCAATAATGGGTTTATAATGGCATGTTTAAAAGCGGAGGGAAAGATACCAGAGGAAAGAGAGAGGTTAAATATTTTAGTGAGGTGACTAGTGACAGCTGGGGAGAGGGACTGGAGGAGGTGTGAGGGGACAGGATCACTAGGGCAGGTAGTAGGACGAGAAGAAGAGAGGAGCCTCGAGACTTCTTCTTCAGTTATTGGGTCAAATGCTGAGAGTGAAGAAGAGGGAGTGCGGGGGGGAAGGGGATCGATGTTACTAGGGGACTGGGAGATAATATCATGCCGGATGTTGTCAATTTTAACTTTAAAATAATTGGCCAGGTCTTCAGCACCGAGATCTGTGATTGGCGTCTGCACTTTAGGACTAAGGAGGGAGTGAAAAGTATCAAAGAGGCGTTTTGGATTATTAGATAGTGTGGAGATGAGAGAAGTGAAGTAGACTTGTTTGGCGCGGTGAAGGGCAGAGTTGTAAGTTTTGAGCATAAATTTGTAATGGAGGAAATCTGCATCCAAATGCGATTTTCTCCACAGTCGTTCAGCTGTGGCTGTGGCTAGAAGTAAGTGCTAATATATGAATGTCAGCGCTAGACTCATGGTGTCAGCATATGTATGGGTGTTTTGTTTTTCACTGTTATTTATCACCCTCACTGGGGTGTAGACCAAAAGATATAATCTAGGTCTACACTGATATTGCCTCTTTACCCTTGAGTCCCATTAAATTAATGCACCTTATCGCCAACCACACATCTAAACAGACAACCTGTTTTGATGCCCAGGAGCTAAGGTAAAGTGAATAACATTGATTATCTCATTACAATGGCGTCGGTCAAGAGGTGGGATATATAAGGCAGGAAGTGAACAATCTGTTCTTGAAGTTGATGTATTGGAAGCAGGAAAAATGGGTAAGTGTAAGAATCTGAGCGACTTTGACATGTACCAAATTGTGATGGCTAGATGTCAACTCAGAGCATCTCCAAAACGGCAGGTCTTGTGTGTTGTTCCCAGGGCCGGTTTTAGACAAAGTGTGGCCCTAGGCAAAGTTAAAAGTGGGGCCCCAAATACTGAATTACTGTATCAATAATGCAGTCAATTCAGAAGTCGACATGCAGAGAACTGCACCACGGATTTCTAGCACATCCAGTGTTGTAACCCCCAAATGGCCCACCACTCAAACAAAAACTTATATATATATAGTTATTAAATCTTACCACTATAACAGATTAAATATCACCTGCCTACTGTTACTGATTGCAACTCACTATTATAAGACCAATATTACCACAATATAAGGTCTAAAAAATACTGCCACACCATAACCACATAGTGACTGAATAAAAATAACCAATATTACCACCATATAGTGACCATATAGTGGTAGATGCCAGCTATACACAGGAGCTCTGCAGACCATATAAGCAATTACAGCACATTTATATCCAGTGACTCACAGGTGATGTTTTCTCTGATTAGAGCCGTTCACTTTCCTTTTTTTTCTCCATCAGGCCCAGACCACTGTGACAACTTATTCCAGCCATGACACCTATACTCCATCCTCTAAACACACCCATACCCCATCCTCTAAACAAACTCGTAATCCACAGCGCCCCAGATGGTAATAATGATCCCATAGTGCTGTACACAATAAAAGTGCCCCATCAGTAACCGTGCCCCCTTGTGCTCTCACAGTAATAATTCCCTCTTTGTGCCCCCTGTATATATCACCACACACAGCCCCCTGTAGATAGCACCACACACATCCCACTGTAGATAGCACCACACACAGCCCCCTTGTATATAATGCGCTACAACCCCCTCCCTTGTATATAAGGCCACACAGCCCCCTCCCTTCTATATAGTGCCACGCAGCCCCCCTTATACATAGAGCCACACAGCCCCCTCCTTGTATATAGTGCCACACAGCCCCCCCCTTGTGTAGTGCCACACAGCCCCCCTCCCTTGTATATAGTGCCAGACAGCCCCCCTTGTATATAGTGCCACACAGCGCCACTCCATTTTATATAGTGCCATACAGCCCCACCCCCTTGTATATAGTGCCACACAGCCCTCCTCCCCTGTATATAATGCCATAGCCCCCTCCCTTGTATATAGTGTCACACAGCTCTCCCCTTCCCTTGTATATAGTGCCACACAGCTCTCCCCTCCCCTTGTATATAGTGCCACACAGCCCCACCCCAAAGAAAAAAATTGTACTTACCTAGCACTGTTCCCGCGATGGATGGAGTGCTTTACAGCATCCAGGTGGGACCCTTGTGCAGGCCAGTGTGATACAGTGATGTCTGCGCAGGGAGTCTTCCCAGTACCTTATAGGCTGCAGGCCTAACATGGCCTGTAGCCTATAGTAATCAATTGTATCTGCGTCTTGAGGATGCAGATACAATTAAATATGACTATCGCTAGCATTGGGACCCCCACCGGTGCTAGTGACGCCACTAGGAATGAGGGGGCCTGTGCCACCGGGCCCATAAATGTTATGTGCTGGGTAGGGCAGGCCCCCTCGGGCCCCATAACACCTGCTATGGATGCTATAGTGGCCAGGGGGCCCTAAGAGGATGGGGCCCTGGCAATTGCCCAGTTTGCCACCCCCTATCGCTAGCCCTGTGTGTTCAAGGTATGCAGTGGTTAGTATCTACAAAAAGTAGTCCAAGGAAGATGAACTGGCAACATAGTCATGGGTACCCAAGGCTCAACGATGCATGAGGGTACCGAAGACTGGCCTGTCTGGTCCAATCCCAAAGAAGAGCCAATGTAGCACAAATTGCTGAAAAAGTTACGGCTGGCTATGATCGAAAGGTGTCAGGACATACAGTGCATCGCAGCTGAGTAGCCACAGACCTATCCGAGAGTCCACAAGGAAAGTGCCTACAACGGGAACATGAGTATCAGTACTGGACCATAAAGCTGTGGAAGAAGGTGGCCTGGTTTGATGAATCACGTTTTCTTTTACATCATGTGGACGGCCGGGTATCTGGGAAAGAGATGGCACCAGAATGCACTATGGGAAGAAGGCAAGCCAGCGGAGGCAGTGTGATGCTCTGGGCAATGTTCTGCTGGGAAACCATGGGCCATGGCATTCATGTGAATGTTACTTTGACACATACCATCTACCTAATCTTGTAATACAGCCAGAAATATCTAATTCGTGAGTTTTGGGTCCTTTTTCTCCCCACTATTCATTGCCATAAATGTAAATTTTCTCCATTATTACCGAGTGGACATATTCCTGCTATTATCCTGTAAGAGCTGAGCTATTCGCCTTGAGACAATCAGATGTCTCCCTCATGCTTCTCCCCCTCAAGCTGTTTCACTGAAACACTGCGTAAGAAGCTGCAGCTTCATCCCCTCCTTCCCCCCTCTCCCCTCCGGTCTTTCATTTACAGTATTACACAAGATGGATTTTTTTTAGAGACCTTTTTGTAGGTTTCTAAAAATTCACGGAAAGAGGAACGGCAGGCTGCTGGAAGATGCCAAATGTCCCTATTAGATATATTACAACATTTTATGTATTCACATGTGCTACACTAGATTTTATTAATATGGATATGACTTCCATAATTATGCGACATCAAACACTCACAATAATTTTTTCACAGCCGATAATACTGTTAATGGTTTGAGTATTTATTTAGATAGGCCCTCAAATTTAAAGATGACCATCCCCAAGACCGGCTTCCCTTGGATTATGGCATGTATATTGTCCTAAAAAAACTGAACCAGTGAATCCAATTGCATTAGGAGGCAAATAGTAGACCAGAAGAACTGAGCCCGTAGAAATAGAGTTCATGTCTTCAGCCTCATTATAAGGGACCCCAAGTAGATAACCAAACAGACATTTTAAGTGTAAAGTGGTCTATATTGGTGGGTGGTCACATTTCATTATTGAGCTATGAATGCTCTATATCATGTTTCACGTATAACACTATCTTCTCTACAGTAGAAAAATGACCTTAGTTCACAACACAGGAGAGAAATATTCTTTGATTTCATCTTTTGTAAATTTTTTAAAATCCATTTACAATGTAGAAAGATTATTGCTTACATTTTTCGAGTATCAAGCCTCTTTTTCTGATATTCCAAAAAATGGTGACTTCACCATGACATTCAGGAAAGAACGCCTATTAACATTAATTTAAATCACTCTTTTTTTAGTGTTTCAATGACTTTCGAATATGGAAAAAAAAGAAGAAAAAATGCAGAAACTGCAGATTACAGACTTGCTATTTGACAATTGTAATTTTATTAGTAATTTCAGGAAATGCTGTACATGCAAAACATCATTTTAAAGTCACTCTATGAAGTTATTTTTGAGGATGATTTTCGTCCTGCATAGCAGATATTATTCTATTTATGTGCGTGGGCATCAAAAGTATGTTCATATTATATTATATCCTATTATTCTGCACATTGACAATTATTGTATATTTCTTAGATGTGATATAGGAATAGATGGAAAGGTAGATATAGAGATAACGTTTCTGCAAGGAACCTATGACCTTTGGGTTCCAGCAATATAGCACTTTACTCCACAATACATACTGTACCGGCAACAAACCTATCATTTTCTATGTGCTTTGTGCTTAGACTTGGTGCCTGTTTATGTCCTTGGTGTGATAGTTTTCACCGTATCTTTATTGCCTATTAACCTATATACAGCAGCCACACGCATAGGACACTGTAGGTGCATTTTTGGTAAGCCTTGTTTCTTTTCCTAGCCCCACATGCGTAGTGATTCTCGACCCTGCTGACCTAGGATGCCACCTTCTACTCCTGGCACCAGGCGTCTGCTATCCATAGTCTCCACACATTGTCCCATTTGCTCTAGCATTCCTGCTCTGTTTCCGGTATCTGATATCTTGTTCTAGTCACTCTGTGCCAATGGTACCTGGAGCCAGATACTTCTATTCCCTTCCTGGTATCCAGTTTGTGGCATCCTGAGATTACTGCTTCATTTTTGGTTTTCTGTTCATGGCCTCCTAAATCCTGAACTTGACATTCTAGATCAGTTCCTGGTCTTCTGTTACTGACTATTGCGTATCCTTATGGATCTCGGCTTTAAGTATCCTGATCTTGGCAGATCCTGGCCTTGTTGATGACCTGTTCTAAATCAACTACATCTGGCTTGTTTTCCTGGCTTTGACATTGTTTCCTGGTTTAGGACATTCATACTTGTTTGTGGTCTTCTACTGTGTAACTTCTCTTGCCAACCATACTGTATTCTACCCATTGCTACAGGCAATGAGAGGCTATAGCTGCTCATAATTCTCTCATGATAACTGCATGTCACGCCAAGAAGTCGGCCCACAATTTGGGGATGACCCGTCAACTGGTACAAACCATTTGAGACTCTTCTAATTGATCTCCAAATCCCTGCCTAGAATCAAATAGATAGGTAAATGGTCATACACAGGATATTACTTGTGGATTCTTGTGCTGCCAACTAGGGTCGTAACTAGGAAAGACTAGGCCCCATAGCAAACTTTTGACTGAGCCCCCTCCCTCGCAACCAACACCCCCTGCATTCCAAGCTAGGCCACCAGTGTACTCTTATTAACCTTTAGTTACAGGATTACAAAAATTATATCAAACAGATAAGCACTGATATTTTAACATTTGTTATCACTTAACCCCTTAATGACCGGGCATGTTTGTACCTTAATGACCAAGCCAGATTTGTCAAATCTGGTATGTCTGACTTTATCAGAGAATAACTCTGTGAAAGTTTTGAATATCCAAATAATTCTGACATTGTTTTTTCGTCACATGTTGTACTTTATTTTAGTGGTAAAAGTAGACGGATACGATTTGCGGAAATTAATTAAAAAATAGAAAAATGGAAGAAATTTTGTAAAAATTACCATTTTCCCCTATTTTTAACTGCAATATGTCACATATCTACACACATACTGTACAATTTTTTTAATTAAATATATATTTCTATCTCTTTACTCCATTTTGGCAGCACTTTTGAAAAAATAAAATAAATTTTCAGCAGTTTAGAGGACTTACAAATTGAATAATAATTTTATAAATTTTGAAGTACATTTTGTTTTCCTGCACCAAGCCAGGTTTTCAGAGGCTCATAGGTCTCAGAGTGATGGAAACCCCCACAAATGACCCCATTTAGAAAACTAGACCCCTTAAGGTATTTACCTAAGGGTATAGTAAGTGTTTTGACCCCACAGTTTTTTGCTAAATTTAATACATAGCAGGTGAAAAAAAAAAATTCACTTTTTTTCATAAAAGTATAAGTTTGAAGACCAATTTCTTTGTAAAGCGACCATGAGAATGAAGAAACACACCACAAAATCTATCACCCTGTTTCTCCTGTTTTCAAAAATACCAACATTGTGGCCCTAATGCGCTGCCTGGACACACGGCAGGACCCAAAAGGAAGGGAGCACCCGGAGGCTTTCAGGACTCATATTTTGCTTGAAAATGTTTTAGGCCCCACTGTACATTTGGAGAGGCTTTGAGCTGCCAGAACGATAGAAACTCCCCATAAACGACCCCATTTAGAAAACTAGACCCCATAAGGTATTTATTTAGGGGTATAGTAATTATTTTGACCCCACAGTTCTTTGCTAAATTTAATGCATATCAGGTGAAAAAAATAATAATTTCACTTTTTTCATAAAAGTATTTGTTTGAAGATTGATTTCTTTGTAAAGCGACCATGAAAATGAAGAAACACACCCCAAAATCTATCACCCTCTTTCTCCTGTTTTCAAAAATACCCACATTGTGGCCCTAATGCGTTGTTTGGACACACGGCAGGGCCCCAAAGGAAGGGAACACCCGGAGGCTTTCAGGACTCATATTTTGCTTGAAAATGTTTTAGGCCCCAATGTACATTTGGAGAGGCTTTGAGCTTCCAGAATGATAGAAACTCCCCATAAACGACCCCATTTCGAAAACTAGACCACTTAAGGTATTTATCTAGGGGTATAGTTAGCATTTTGACCACACAGGTTTTTCGCTAAATATATTGAAATTAGTCTGTAAGAATTAAAATGTACTTTTTTTCTGAAACAACATATACATTTTTATTATTTACAAGGAATAACGAAGAAAATGCACCCCAACATTTGTAAAGCAATGTCTCCCGATTACGACAATACCCCATATGTTGTAATAAACTGCTGTTTGGTCCCACAGCAGGGCTCAGAAGGGAAGGAGCGCCATTTGGATTTATGATTTTGCTGGAATGGTTTTCGGTGCCATGTCGCATTTGCAATGCACTGGAGGGACCAAAACAGTGGAAACCCACCAAAAGTGACCCCATTTTGGAAAAACCTTCAAGGAATTTTTCTAGGGGTATAGTGAGCATTTACACCCCACGGGTCTTTTGCAGAGTTTATTAGAATTAGGGCGCGAAAATTAATATCAACATTTTTTCCACTAAAATGTTGCATTTTCTCATTTTCACAAGGGATAAAAGAGGAAAAAAACAACCATTTTTTTATAAAGCAATTTCTCCCGAGTACGGAAATACCCAACATGTTGTCATACGTTTTTTCATTAGAAATGAATTAACCCTTTCAGGACTGATACATTTTTTGCTTTCATATTTTAGATTTTCACTCCCCGCTTTCCAAGAGCCATAACTTTTTTATTTTTCCATCAATAGAGTGGTGTGAAGGCTTATTTGTTGCGGGACAATCTGTAGTTTTCATTGGTACCATTTTGGGGTACATGCGATTTTTTTTGATCACTTTTTATTAAATTTTTTTGCAATCCTGAGCAAAAAACAGGAATTCTGACACCGTTTTTTAGGTTTTCTTTTTGCGGCGCTCACCGTACGCTATAAATGACATTTTTACTTTATTCTGCAGGTTGGTACGATTATGGCGATACCATATGTATATAGGTTTGGTCCTTTTTTTTAGCGTTTGCGCAATAAAATGACTTATTTATAAAAAAAAAAAATTCTGTGTCACCATATTCTGAGAGCCATAATTTTTACATTTTTTAGTCAAAAAAGCTGTGTAAGGGCTTGTTTTTTGCGGGACGGATAGAAGTTTTTATTGGTACTATTTTCGGGTACATGCGACTTTTTGATCACTTTTTATTCTTTATTTAGGGAGCGGTGGTGACCCAAAAAATTGCGATTCTGTCGTAGTTTTTTATTGATTTTTTTTGGGGTGTTCATCGTGCGGGAAAAATAACATTATAGTTTTATATTTGGGTTCGTTACGAACGCGGTGATACCAAATATGTGTACTTTTTTAACGTGTTCATTTTTTTTCTATAATAAAAGTCTTATTATAGGAAAAAAAGCATTTAGTGTTTATAGAACTTATAACTTTTATTTTTACACTTTTTTTAAAACATTTTTATTACTTTTTTTTACTTTTTTAACTTGTCCCACTAGGGGACACTTAGTCTTGCAGCTTTGATCGCTGCTAGAGTACATTACACTACACACGTAGTGTAATGTACTCTAACTGTCATTGTGACGTAACTGTCACACTGACAGGAAGCAGAGGAGGAACGGCCGGAGGCTGTTCCTCCGAGGCTTCCATGCATGGCAACCCGGAGGTCATTATCTGACCTCCGATTGCCGTGACAAGCATCGGTAGCCCCCACGATCACTTCGTGGGGGCTGCTGATGTGCTTCAAACCACTTAAATGCGGCGACGGCAATCCGTCGCCGCACTTAAGGGGTTAACTGCCGAAATCAGCGGCGATGGTCCGCTGTCCGGCAAGACTGATGTCTCAGCTGTCGGGGACAACTGTCAGCGCGGGTCTGTTACTCTGTGTTTACACAGAGTGACAGTTTGAAATGCGGACGAAAATGAACGTCATGGTGCGGGAACTAGCAGCCGACCATGACGTTCATTTTCGTCCTTGGTCGTTAAGGGGTTAATTATGTTATTTCATAGTCATAATAGTTATTAAAAAAAAAACTGACCGAAAACTTAAAGCATCGGGACACCCCTCTTGTAGATAGTGCCTCACACAACCCTTCAAGTAGATAGTGCCACATAGCCCCCCTTGTAGATAGTGCCACATAGCCCCACCTTGTAGATAGTGCAACGCATACCCCCTTGTAGATAGTGCCACATACCCCCCTTGTAGATAGTGCCACATAGCCCCCTTGTAGATAGTGCCACAAAGCCCCGGGAGCCCCCCTTTTAGATAGTACCACCCCAAACAAATAAAAAAAATGTATATTCAACTAGCCCCATTCCCACAGCGAATAGAGCTGCTCCACAGCCTCCTCAGCAGCCTGAAACGGGACCCTTGCGTAGGCCGGCGTGTTGACCTGTGCAGGGATCCTGTCCCTGCGCCTTTTAGCCTAAAATGGCCTGTAGCCTAGTGAATGGTAGGGCAAGGAACTATCTCCCTGCTCTGCAATAGTGTTCAATTGTGTCTGCATCACTTCTTTGGAAGTAAGCTGCAATACCAGACAGAAGCCATGCACAGTAGTGGCACTGCTTCCGTAAAAAACAGCCATGTTTTTCTTATCCTGGACAGCCCCTTTAAGTGTAACTATGTCAAAATGAAGGTTTTGATATAATATACATCTACAATGACCTATTAAAAGGATCTAATTTTATATCAAGACGTGTTTGGGCTAGACAAACACTTCCAAATGCCCTATTAGGGTGTTCTGGGTAAATAAAGAGGTTGGGGCTCCCTGTTTGGGACAACCCTCTATCAGCCAGAAAAAAGAGCCTCTACAAAGAGTCCCATTGGGAATTCAGGGTTAACAGAGGGGATTCCCTCACTTTTAGGGCCGGGTTAAGGATGGTGGGGGCCACTTTACCACCTCTGTGACCCAGACCCCACTTGACCTTGACCTCCTAATGTAGCCACATATGCAATAGGACAGGAGGCTGCGCATGCATGACCTCTCCTCTAATGTCTATGGAAGTTATGGAGATAGCCAAATGTATTCGTGCTCACCTCTCCACCTCTAGGATCGCCGAAAGGCCATCAGGGGACACCCGTTTTGCTGAGAGAAGGGAATTATATAGATGAGCAGTGTATAAAGTACCCAGGCAGGACCGCTTTCAGCCGAACCACCACTTCAACTGGGCTGACAGAATCGGCTTTGACGGAACGATATAGCTTGTATACAGTATATATGTATACAGGATATATAGAAGCTGTATTTTTTAAGAGTCTCATTTAAAAAGTCTATTAAAAAAAATTCAAAGGTGTACATAAGCCTTCTACATAAATATTTATGGCTCACTATGTATAATTCTAGAGGTAAATTATGAAGAAGGTGAGCCTAAAATTTTCCCGACATAGCACTATAATTTTACTCCTTATTAAGATGTTGAGCATGTATGATTTATCTTACATCTACAGAAATCGTTTAACTTTTTACTTTTACAGTTATAAGAGCATGAGAACAAAGTTATAACACATCATTAATGGTGAGTATAATACTTTGTATTGCATTTTCTTTGTATCAGTACACCTAGCATGTCAAGGCATGAGACTCCCAAGAAATCCAATTAAAGAAGTACACAAGAAAACAATATATATGAAGTCAAGTACAAAGCAATTAGTGAATATCTTAGCGAGAAGCAATGCCTTGCATCTAAAATGTCACAGACTCCTTCTTACAGATTACAAGCGGACCGATACCCTGTGGACGCACAATTACTCCACTGGAAGATGTGCCCTACTTGAAGGTATTACTTTCATCATAGATATATGTAATTATGCTTGTTTTTTTTTCCGTTTAGTATGAGATGTTTCATTAGTTATAGCTCATCAACTGCTGTATATAACTCATTTAAAGCCAATGGAAAAAAAAACGCCAATTTCACTATGTTTTTGTGATAAGCTGGATGAGGGTGTCAGGTCCGTATTTCACACCGAATAACCACCTCTGTAAATTGAAAGCTGAAGGCATGCCTGGAGAGAAGTACACCACAAAAATGTCTGAGGTACAGCTTCAATGTCAGCCAGGAGGAACTGAACTTTATTCAGAGCAAAGAAACACACACAAAGAAGACACATGCCCCTCCCTATAGATGTGGGACTTGCTTGAATCCCATTGGCTCTTCTGCTGTAAGTCTTCCTATACATTCTTCTGCACACTCCTCTTTGCATTCCAGGGGGCGGTGTCTTCCATAGGTGTGTCCGACATGAACAAAGAACTTGTTATATATATCAGTATATTACACAAAGAACTGAAATGTATATACATATGTGTGAGGATAATATTTTTCAAACAATATACATAGTATTGATCCCTCACAGTCCCCCCTAAAAATATTATTACTCTATCCCTGAGTCTTGCCTAGCAACCTACCACTGACCACTCGAACCAGGCGGGTAGGGGTTTTGGATTTCTTCACCAGCTTGAGACGAGCTACTCCTGATGAGTAACCCCCCTTTGGACCTGGACTTCCAAGGTGTCGGAGTGGTCCTAACTTTCCCTATTCTCCTCTGGATACAGGATGGTTGTCTTGATATAATCTACAAACCGCTGCTGGTTGTAATATATATATATATTAATCCGGTCTACATTTTTATTAACAGTAATAATTGTCGCACTGTCACTTACTGTCCTAATGGGACTTTACCCCTGCAGATATGACAGGTCATGGGCAGCACAGTGACCTTCACCTCACACCTCCACATAAAACTCCTCAGATTGTAATTTGCAGCACCGTGGCATATTTACACACATTATAATTATAAACCTCAGACATTATAAACAATAGGGCCTCAACTAATAATCATAATGCTATCACCCTCAGGTTACGGGTCCCATCAGTTCATTGCCAGTCCTGTACACCATCGTCTTCTTCTTCTCCTGTCGTCTGCTCTTCACTGACTGTCACCCTCAGGGTAACCCACACAATTGTGGAGTCAGACTACGTTGGTGTCCAGTGGGGGAGTTATTATTACCCCCTCCTAGCCACTTACTTATCAAAACACTTGATCCTGCTGACGGATTCACTCAGGTCTTTGGTCTTTACTTTGATCTTTGCTGACGTCATCAGGACTTGGTTTGGTCCTTCTCATCTGTCCGACACCGTCTCCTTTGGTTTACGTCATCAGGCTGCACATAGCACCTCATGTTGTGAGCCTGGGGTGAGATCCCACGTAGGCGGATTAGTGGAGTTGTACTGTGACTATCAAACCCTCCGCATCTGTACTCTTCCTCTGGCAAGTTACTTGTCTGGGCGGCCGCTTAGAATTGTGACACTGCCGTCAGTTCATGATAAACGCATTGTACTGGCTCAGGCTGTGCCTGCCGCATCTCAGTGATGGAGTTCATCGTGTTAAAAGTCTTTTAGTTCATATTTACTGGCACTTGCTGGGGACCCCCAACTCTTGTCAATTGTTAAAATAAATACTAATCTGGTGATAACATCATCCGCATACACTATAAACGTTGTTCTAAGTACATACAATAATGTCAGGCCCCTAAATGACATCAAACACCTTTATATAAGGAAAAACTTCTCTGTTACAATGGACAGGGCACCTAGAAGATGTGTAACTTATTGGGTACATTTCATTTGCACTTGGTGATACCCTTTCAGCAGGATTTGTACCTTGATCTCAGCTGATTGCCTGGAACATCTCCACCTCACAGAAAGATACACAGATTCCACATGTTTATCTGACAAGTGTCTCAAACCAATTTTTCTTACTCTAATCTGGTTCGTTCTACCTGGGAAGGCCTCTCAAGGTCTGTTCTCTTCGTGGGAGGTGGGTATGATAAGGTTGGCACCAGTCTGCCAGGACTGTTCTGTAGGCAAATCAAACAGCTCTAACAGAATTTAGCAGCGACAGCTGTAAAACCTGGGACATACCAATTAGATCTTACCAAATCGATCCTTGCAGTCTTGGGGCATATGTGAGGTCATACACCATCAATGCAAAAGCCATCAAGAGTGCCTTGGGTGGTACCGGTTTACCTTCCTTTATCCGTCCACATTCTGTCAGAATCTGGTTCTCACGCCTTCCGCTGCCAGTTGGACTCTTCCTGTGGAGAACAAGCTTTTTCATTGTATAAACATTAATTAATCTTAATCAAATAATTAATTTGAAGAAAAACATTAACAAATAGCATCTTTACATCAAACGTTCACACTGGTCAGTAACTAAAACTTACAAATTGATTCTTCTTCTTTATATACATATCTATACATACACATATACACTGCACAGAATTCTCTGCTCTAAAATTTCCCTTTCACAACAAAAATAAAAAATAAACAAATAAAAATGTTTTCTAATGGGAATATTCCACTTCTGTACCTTTTATCTGACGCATGACTCTAATAGTCCAATGCTAAGGCTGGTCCAGAACTTTACATAAAACTTAACCTCAGTATTTAATATTCCCACAACCCTTCTTAAATACAGTTATTAAACAAACTAACCTTGGGACAATGTCTAGAGAACTGCTGACATCTTATCATTGTACAAACACCAGTTCAATACTTGGGATAACATTGTTCCCCCCGTCACTTACACACAAGGTCTGCAGTGGGAAAAATACAGGCCGGGCTTCAGGCCCCCCCTGAGAACAGGTCTACACACATGAGCACTTTGTCATACACTTCTACCTCGGGTAGTTGTATGTTCTGCAGTCGCTGGGACGGGTAATCTGGCCGGGCTTCACTTTTCACAGGTACCTTTGCTGTTTTACCTATGTCATGCCGTGCGCACATCATGCCGGCTGCTACAAACCTAGTGGTGGCATTATTGTATTCAGGGACAAGCCAATTTACTGACACCTGGCCGCACATACTCTTGTTGTCAGGTCTGTCTTCTCTCGCTCTCTCAATTGGCTTACCCGATGATCCAATAAAGTTCCTACTACCAATGGGCCCATAATTGTGGGCGATGCCAAAAGCGTACCTAGAGCCAGTGTAGATATCGGCCGTCTTACCTTCTGCCAGGTTACAGCCTCAGCGAGCACCTCCAGCTCCGCTCCTTGAGATGAACAAGAAGGTGAGAGTGGTTTCTGGATGATTTACCTGGTGCCTCGTATCCTGTCTTGTACATATTGTATAATAAAATATCTCTTTATTACAAATTTACATTAAAAACCCATGTCACATATAGATAGAACATCTCAAAGGGGTGGCGTCTTCATTCTCTAAAATAAAACCAAATGTTATACACTTCTCCACACTCATCTGATAATCCAGAACACTTTGAGAATCTCACTTTTATCAGGTTCTGCAAATACTTGATTAATACAAAAACAAATAAAAATAAAACATTCATAAAAACTTTACATCAAATTAACAATGTCCAGACAATTTTTGTTTTGCCTTCTCCCCCATCTAAATCTGTAAAGACTCATCTGTGAGTGACGTCACCTCTACCTCCTGTGTAACTTTGCTGGAGGGGGATGGTCTCTTACACAACCATCTACACAGAAAAACCTCAAAATGTAGGTTACTCTCATACATATTTAATCCGGATTACTCATTGGGGTCTCTCACACATTTTTAGATCTTCTGAAACCAAATTAATTAACTCAAAACAAACCAAAATTGTACCTGATCAGTTCCTTCACCATTCCCCCCTTTGTGGACTCTGCGAAAGTAATGTAGCAGAGTTCAAAACTACATCTCAACATAACACTAATTTAACCCCCTGTAATGTACAACAGCCTGAAACAAAAATGACTTTTTCCTGACAAATACATTTGATCTTTACAATGACATAACTCATGTGTGAAATAAAAAACAAAACAATTGTAGTTAGTTATTCAATAAAACAGAAAATCTTATCTCTGATAACATTAATTACTGCAAACCAATAAACTGTATATAAAAATAGGGAACGGTGGGGGCACATACATTTTCAAAACCCCGTGTCTCACAGTATCTGTAGTTTAATACATCTGAATTAACATCAAAACACATGAAATCTGATCACATCAGAACACATAAATATCGTAACTTTTATAAACAACAGCGCATGCGCAAAAGAGAAGAAATTTATTTAGGTTTGTACACATTACTGATATATATATATCTAAAAGCAGTGCATATTGAAATCCTTTTGTCCCATCAGCCCTGCAGACTGCACCCAGTCAGCCCCCCTCCTCCTCCCAAACACAGCACACTACAGGGGAGAGGGAGGGGGGTCACACACTCACAGCTTCTCACAGCTTCTAGTCTCACGATCTTAACACTTTCAATGCCGACAAAACAACATATGTATCTGCAATCATTTATCACACCATTGTATAGGAATTATCTACGTTCAAAACATCAAACATATAATCTGTAACAGTCTACAATCTGTCGGCCACCATCTCTATATTATGATGACGTGTTGCTTCATCAGTGAACAGCGTCTAGTATGGAACCTAAAAAATAGAAGACACTACAAATGACAAAATTAACAAGGCGATTATTTCATACTGATTTGGTTGGGCCGGGCGTGGCCACATCAGGGGTGGGTGGTGGGGGGGGCAGCCTCTCCCATTGGAAACACAGTGCGCAGCTGTGAGGGGGGTGGGTTTCCCACCAACAATGAGGACACACTCAACATGAGGTACGGACACCATTACCGGGCGTCGGCTGGTCCTGTGTTTTCTAATACATATAACATACAATACCTTTCTTATTCCTAACTTCCTCTTCTGCAAATCCCTCTAAAGCACTTTTCATCAACTTACTACCTTCCAACTTCCCTTTGTTCTCCAGAATACCTTTTGCCCAATCTGCGGCTTGGAGCCGCCCTCCTCTATGGATCCCACACACTTCCATCAATTTCTTCATTTTACGCACGATCCTGGAGATTTGAATATGGACCGTAAACCATCCATTCTAATAGTCTATATTATACACGTAATTTATATAACAATTTTCGATCTGCAACTCTTGGTCTGGCAGGAAATATTATAATTTCACAGTCTGCAATGCTAAGTCTAGCCGAAATAGTATCATCTCTAGTCTGCAATGTATTTATTACGTCTCGCTAGGATATAAAAATCTTTAATTAGACTCTCTTGCCTCACTGGAAATATTAAAATTCCACAGTCTGCAGCTCTCTGGTCGGTTATATAATCTTTTATTTAGACTCTAATTACCCAGAGGATGGTTAGTCGGGCGCGACTAAGGTCTCACAGGTTTTCAACCTCACAGCGGAAAATATCACCTCTGTCGCCTGAGATAATCCAGGAAATCAACAAAAGGGTTCTACAGATCGCCACAAGACTGTCCACTAACACAGATAAGACGAAGATTTATAAAATCAATTCGCTTACCGTGTTATTGCGGAGGTGATCAAATTCCTTCAGTGGGCAACTTTGAGTCCTCTGTTTCACCCTGTGATTGTCGACTGTCCGGATTTTGATTTTCCCTCGAGTGAGGTCCCTGTTCGGGCGCCAAATGTCAGGTCCGTATTTCACACCGAATAACCACCTCTCTAAATTGAAAGCTGAAGGCATGCCTGGAGAGAAGTACACCACACAAATGTCTGAGTTACAGCTTCAATGTCAGCCAGGAGGAACTGAACTTTATTCAGAACAAAGAAACACACACAAAGAAGACACATGCCCCTCCCTATAGATGTGGGACTTGCTTGAATCCCATTGGCTCTTCTGCTGTAAGTCTTCCTATACATTCTTCTGCACACTCCTCTTTGCATTCCAGGGGGCGGTGTCTTCCATAGGTGTGTCCGACATGAACAAAGAACTTGTTATATATATCAGTATATTACACAAAGAACTGAAATGTATATACATATGTGTGAGGATAATATTTTTCAAACAATATACATAGTATTGATCCCTCACAAGGGCTGTTTATAGCAGGACAAGCTGTGGTTTTTAATGGTCATATTTTGGGGTACATACTACTGTTTGATAACTTTTTATAGAAAAAAAAAATTTGGAATAAGGAGACAGCAATTCTGAAATTGTTTTATATTTTTTTAATATGGCGTTCACCATAATGTGTACATAATAACTTATTTCTGTTCTATGGATCGATAAAATTACGATAAGGTTATGTTCTCACGCAGAGTGAAAAACGTCTCAAAATACAGAGCTGTTTTCAAGAGAAAACAGCTCCAGATTTCCAGATGTTTTTTGTGCGACTCGCGATCTTCGCTGCGTTTTTTGCGATGTTTTTTATGGCCGTTTTTGGAGCTTTTTTCAATAGAGTCTATGGAAAACAGCTCCAAAAGCGTCCCAAGAAGTGTCCTGCACTTCTTCTTCGGGGGCGTTTTTTTACGCGTAAAAAACACAGCGAAATACGCTCCGTCGGAACAGAACGCCGTTTTCCCATTGCAACAGATGTTTTGAGGCATTCTGCTTCCGATTTTTCGGCCGTTTTTCGGGCGTAGAATTACGCCTGCGTCAAAGAAGTGCAGGACACTTCTTGGGACGTAATTGGAGCCGTTTTTCATTGACTCCAATGAAAACCAGCTCCAATTACGTCTGTAAAAGACGCCACAAAAAACGCGTGCACTTGTAAAAACGTCTGAAATTCAGGAGCTGTTTTCTCCTAAAGACAGCTCCGTAATTTCAGACCTATTTGGCGTTGTCGTGTGCACATATCCTAATGCTTAATATGTATAGTTTTTTTTATGCTTTAGTAATTTTGCACAATAAAAACATCTTATGGAAAAAAAAAAAAGTGCTGCTGCATTTTAAGAGCCATAACATTTTAATTTCTCTATCAGTATAGTTGGATGAGGACTTTTTGTGGGACGAGTTGTAGTTTTTTTTGTCTCATTTTTGGGGTACATCAATTTTTTTTAATAAAAGTTAATAGAATTTGAGTGGAATGGAGAAAAAAAATGAATTTATTTTTTATGTCATGCACTGTGGAAATATAAATGTATAAATTTTATGTTTACTTTATGGGTTCTTCCGATTACAGTGGAGTCCAGTGGAGTCCTCTATGTCTTTTTTTATGGTTTACAATTCTTTATAATTATTATTTTATTTTTTTTATGAATAGAGGGGTTCCATTTTTTTGGGATGGTGGGGATCTTAATTTTTTATTTTTTTTTAAATTAAACTAGCTTGGCCAAAAAAGCAAATAACCCCCTCCTTTTTTCAATGAGGCCTTATTCACACGAACGTGTATGTTTTTCTTGCGTTGCAGTTCCGTCTGACATCCGTGTAAGGTGCGTGTCTGCGTTTTTTACGTGTGTATGTCATCCGTATGTCACTCGTTTTTTACATCAGCAAAATAAACTGAAGGAGGTGGCTTTTTTTCCCTCATCATTTATTTAGCAACTGTTGCGTGAATCACGCACAGCACACGTATGACGTCCGTGTGCTGTCCGTTTTTTTCATGCACCCCTCGACTTCAATGCGTGCGTGGATGCGCAAAAAACGCACAAGAATAGGACATGCAGTGAGTTTCACGTAGCGGACACACGCTGCGTGAAAAACACTGAACGTCTGATTGGCCCCATTGAATTGCATAGGTCCGTGTGATGTCCGTTGTTTTAATGCGCGTAACACGGACGTGAAATACGCTCGTGTGAATAAGGCCTTAGTGTCCAAGCCATTTTCGTTTTACACTCCCCGCTTCCTATGAGCCATAGCTTTTTGATTTTTCCGTCAATAGAGCGGTGTGAGGATTTTGCTGGAGAAGATGTAGTTTCTATTGGCACCATTCAAAGTACCATATAATGTACTGGGAAAATGAAAAAAAAAATCGAAGTGGTGTGTAATTCCTCCATTATCTTTTGGGTTTTGTTTTTACGTCTTTCACCATACGGTAAAAACAAATCTACTTTATTCTGCTGGTCAATACAATTACGGCGATACCATATTTATACAGGTTTTTTAATGTTTTACTTCTTTTACAACGAAAAAACGATTTGTTAGAAAAAAACAATGTTTTTTTTTCCATATTCTGAAAGCCATAACTTTTTTATTTTTCCGTGGATTGAGCGGTGTAAGGGCTTATTTTTTGCGGCACAAGCTGTGGTTTTTACTGGTACCATATTCTGGTGCGTACGACTTTCTGATCACTTTTTATTAACATTTTTTTCACCGTTAAGTTGACAAAAAAACGATTCTATGTTTTATATATTTTTTCTTTTTACGGCCTTTACCGTGTGCATTAAATAATGGTATATTGTAATAGCTCAGACTTTTACTGACGCAGCGATACCAATTCTGTTTATTTTTTAACATTTTTACAAAATGGGAAAAGGTTTTTTGTTTTACGTTTAAGTAAAAAAATAAAACAAATTCACTACTAAAAACTTTATTTAACTTTTAGATCGCTGGTACAATACACTGCAATACTAACATATTGCAGCATATTGTCTTTTTTAGGGTATGTTCACACGCACTAATTACGGACGTAATTCGGGCGTTTTTGCCCCGAATTACGTCCGAAAAATGCGCCTCGATAGCGTTGACAAACATCTGCCCATTGAAAGCAATGGGCTGATGTTTGTCTGTTCACACGAGGCGTATATCTACGCGCCGCTGTCAAATGACGGCACGTAAATCAAATAAGTGACCTGTCTTGAAAAGCAGCGCCAATTACGTCCGTAATGGATGCGGCGTTCAAGCGCCTGCACATGCCGTTACGGCTGAAATTACGGGGATGTTTCCTCCTGAAAACATCCCCGTAATTTCAGCCATTACGGACGCTGCCGTGTGAACATACCCTTACAGGCATCTGTTAAGCACTGCAGGGCTTAACAGAGTCAGAGTGAAGGTCGCCCTGGAGGCCTTCATTAGGCCTCTGGGCTGCCATGATACCCATTGGTGACCGTCGATCACGCTATGGGGCCACCATTGAGCTGTCGGTGGGGGCGTCCTTCTCTCTATAACACCTTAGATGCTGCGGTCGCGATTGAATGCAGCATTTGAGGGGTTAAACGGCCAGGAATAGCACAATCACTGTTCCTGGCCATTAGTCCCGTGTGTCGGCTTTAAAACACAGACAACACCCACAAGGTATAGAGCGCGCTCACCGCATGATCGAGCTCCATACTTCTCCCCCTGCACCTCGACGTAAGTGCACGTCAAGGTGCGTTAAGGGGTTAATAGTGAATTTTCACTTTAAAATGGTTTTCCATGATTTTTTTTAATTTAGATATATTTGATTATTTTATTTTAAATTACATGCATTTCCAAAAAATTCACTCCCTTCCTACATTGAACACAGAACTGCATGTAAACAACGCAGCGGCGCTGCACCGCGTATGTGGAATTCCATAATGTATGGGATCGACCATTGGCCATTCAGTAATAGGGACTTTAAACTGTACATTTATTATGGCGCAGGTTTTAAGCCCAGGACCACTCACTATAGTATTTAACAGGTCAAAAAAATATCACCCTGTTAACTCCATTATATAGAAAATATATTTTATTCCAAAAAATGTTATTCTACATTCGTTCCTACCCAATTTTTTTTACAAAAATAGTTTTTCAAAAGGATAGAAGAAACAAATGGGGTGTGACAAGGAGTTTTATTACGGTACTCTATACCTTATACAGAAGGAACGTTATACAGGGATTCCCAATGATGGTTTTCCTCCTTTTTAATGACTTCCAACAAGTACAGTTATCCGACATCTGATCATAATTTCTAGCACATGGCTCCATATGAAGAACTTCTTGTTAGTTTGTTTCAAGCCCTCATCGCCCACTGTTGTTAGACATCCTATAAAGACGCGATTAGGGTCTTAGATCTTTTTATCGTCTTGTGTTTCCCAGCAGGGTGTTGGCAGCCAAGTGCAATATTCTTATGTGAGCTCAACCATTACTTACTATTGGCTGATATTATCAACTTCACATTATAAAACTGTACTTTATTTTTTTTATTGTGAATTTACTCCTAAATAAAAAAAAATATTATATTAATAAATCTTTACAAACATTTTGACATTAGTGAATGAAAAAAATTGTAATTATTCTTTCGGCTTAACCCAGTAAATTAACCCCTTAATGACCAGCCTATTTTAGACCTCAATGACCAGTCCATTTTTTAAGTTTTTCCGTCGTCGCATTCCAAGAGCTATAACCTTTTTATTTTTACGTCGACATAGCTGTATAAGGTCTTGTTTTTTGCGGGACAAGTTGTATTTTTTAATAGCACCATTTTGGGGGACATATTATTTATTGATTAACTTTTATTAACTTTTATTTGGGGGGAAATAGAAAAAAACCTGAAATTTCGCCACTTTTTTTTGCGTCTTACATCTACGCCGTTTACCGTGTGATATAAATAACACAATAACTTTATTGAGCGGGTTGTTACGATTGCAACGATACCAAATTTGTATCGTTTTTGTATGTTTTACTACTTTTACACAGTAAAAACGCTTTTTTTTCAAAACTATTTATTTTTGTGTCTCCATATTTGAATAGCTGTAACGTTTTTATTTTTTTGCCGATGCGGTTGTATGAGGGCTTTTTTTTTGCGGGAAGACTTGTAGTTTTTATTGGTACCATTTTGGAGTAGATGCGACTTTTTGATCACTTTTTATAAAAAAAAATTAAAGTCAGTATTCACATAAAACAGCAATTTTTCCATAGTTTTCTGTTACATTTTTTACGGCGTTCACCGTGCGGGTTAAATAATGTCATAGATTTATAGTCGGGGTCGTTACGGACGCGGCGATACCAAATATGTGTAACTTTTTTACTTTATTTTGTTTTTTTAATAGTAATGCATTTTGTAAGGGGAAAAGCTGGGTTTTTCTTTTTTTTTTCACATTTTTTTTTAAATTAACTTTATTAAACTTTTTTTTCACTTTTTTCCTAGTCCCACTAGGGGACTTTAATATGCGATTCTCCGATCGCTATTATAATACACTGTAATACTTTTATATTGCAGTGTATTACTGCCTGTCCGTTTAACACGGACAGGCATCTGCTAGGTCATGCCTGCGGCATGATCTAGCAGGCATTCACTCCAGGCAGACCTGGGGGCCTTTATTAGGCCCCCGGCTGCCATTAGAGACACAGACACTCGGCGATCGTATCGCCGGGTGTCGGTGGGGGAGAGAGGGAGCTCCCTCCCTCTCTCCAAAACCACTCAGATGCGGAGCTCGCTATTGAGCACCGCATCTGAGGGGTTAAATGGGTGAGATCGATACTTATATCGATCTCACCCGGCAGAGCAGGGACGCTCCCAGCCCTCAGCTGCCTCTAGCAGCTGAGAGCAGGGAGATTTGACAGCTCCCTGCTCTGTTAACTTATTCCGATGCCACGTAAAAAGTCTATGGCATTGGAATAAGGCCCGTTAGTGACCGACGTAGAAACACGATGGGCCGGTCACTAACGGGTTAAAACATAATTTAATACTTTAAAATAGTTGTCTCAGTAAGGTGACTTTTTTTTTTAAATGGAGCTGGCCCGATCTTTAGCTAATTGATTCAAGTCCGGATTCATAAACGTACAGGTTTGACCGTATACACTACAAGGACAAAAGTATGTGGACACCCCTCCTAATTTTTAAGTTATGGTGTTTCAGCCACACCCACTGCAAGCAGGTGCATAAAAATCAAGCACACCGCCATGCAATCTTGATAGATAAACATTGGTAATAGTATGAGTCGTGCTGAAGGGTTCAGTGACTTTAAAGGCAACCTGTCAAGTTGAAAATTCCGTCCAGTTAAGAGCTGAGCAGAATTATATAAATTTTTGTAGCAAAAGATTCAGTATGACTTGTAATTTATTCATTTAAACCACTGTTAATTCTGGACTTAGGAGTCCAGTGGGCGGTCCTACTAACTGATTGACAGCCCTCCCTGTATGAGTGTGAATACAACTATTCTGTAGCTGTCAATCAGTGATCAGAACTGTCCACTGGAGTCCAGAATAGGCAGAGGTTTCAATGAATAAATGATAAGTTATGCTGAATCATTTGCTACAAAAATATGTATCATTCTGCGCAATTCCTCCTGCGCACAGATTGGACACCATGTTAAACGTGACAGGTTCCCTTTAAATGTGGCACTCTCAAAGAATGCCATTTATGCCACAAGTCAGTTCATATAATTTTTGACCTGCTAGATCTGCCCTGGTCACCTGTAAGAGCTATTATTGTGAAGTGGAAGCATCTAGGAGTAAGGGTATGTTCACACGGCCGTAAATGCCTGAAAAACGTCCGAAAAATCAGAAGAATGCTTCCATACATCTGCCCATTGATTTCAATGGGAAAACAGCTTTCTGTTCTGACGGGCCGTTTCTTTGCGCGGCCATTTTTAAAAACGGCTGCGTAAAAAAACGTCTGCAAAAAAGAAGTGCAGGTCACTTCTTGGGACGTTTTTGGAGCCGATTTTCATAGACTATTTGAAACAGCTCCAAAAACGGCCGTAATAAACGCAGCGAAAATCGCGAGTGGCTTAAAATATGTCTGAAAATCAGGAGTTGATTTACCTTGAAAACAGCTCCGTATTTTCAGTAGTTTTTGAGTTTGCGTGTGAGCATACCCTAACAACAGCTCAGCCACGAAGCGGTACACAATGCAAACTCACACAGCGGGGCTGCCAAGTGCTGAAGTTTGTGGTGCATAAAAACTACTTATCCTCTGTTGTATCACTCACATAGAGATCCAGATTACCTCTGTATATGACATCAAAACAAGAACTGTGCGTCCAGAGCACCATGAAATGCGTTTCAAATGTCGCTGAACACAAACCAAGCACAATGCCAAGCGCTGTCTGGAGTGGTGTAAAACGCGTCACCACTAGACTCTGGAGCAGTGAAAACATGTTGTCTGGAGTGATGAATCACTTCTCAGTATTTTATTTTATAGCACCATTGATTCCAGGGAGCTGTACATATGAAAAAATGATTTGGTACATAACATGAGACAATGAAAACAAAAAGTGCAATAAACATGAGTTTAATGAATGGCAGACTGGTAGAGAATTAGAAAGGACCCTGTCCACAAGGACGGTCTGATAGTCTGGTGGAGGAATATGGATTTGGTGGATGCGAGGAGAACGCTACCTAATGGAACACATAGCGCCGACTGTAACATTTGGTGGAGGAGGGATAATGGTCTGGGACTGCTTTTGTTTTGTGTCTTTCAATGTTGTGGTAAAAGTTGGGGTCTTGTCCTTTTCCTGTTCCATTATGTCTGTGCCCCTCCCCACAATGAGCTCCATAAAGAAATGGGATAAGGAGTTTGGTGTGGAGGAACTCAAGTGGTGGCACAGAGTCCTGAACTTAGACCCATGCAACACCTTTGGGATGAATTAGAACGCCGATTGCGAGCCAAATTTTTTTCCCCTAACACCAGCGCCTAACCTCACAAATGTTCTTTTGACTGAATAAGCACAAAATTCCACAAACACACTCACAAATTTTATGTCTATATATGAGTACATTTCCCGAAATCTGATTCAGGTCTGATTTGTTTTGGTCCGAATAAATTTGTCATGAATTGCAAGTGCCCCGATTGTCCTGAAAACTCATATCTGACTGTCTGATGTCTTCTAGGACTGTATCCAACCCCTTTTAAGCTCTTTAATGTCAAGCAAGCATTAGTAATGTCATCCCCCAATGCCCCTTATAAATGACTGTGCTTGATGGAGAGATAACCGCAGTGCGCTTTGTGAAGACTGCCTGCAAGGCATTATGGGGTAGTTCATCCGAGATCATGTGATTCTTAAAATAGCGGCCGACGCTTGGTGGTGGGCGTGATTTTGCTGCAATTCTTGTGCCATGGGACATGTTCGCGACAGCAGCTCTTTGTGAATGACGTCCACATGCATTAATAGAAGATGTCTTCTTGAAATAACACAATTTCAGTACATTAGGGTTTTATAGTATGAAAAGTTGATAAATCAGATTTACCAGAAAATTTACAAGATGAAATTGCTAAGATCCCGCGCACAACCCTACAATTTTTTCATTGAAATAATGTTGCCTTCACTGCTGCTATTGAGGGAGAGTTCTAGTCATGGAGCAATGTAATCCACCAAGCAACAATCACCTATTGTACGTACCTTGTCTTTTTTGGGGTTAAAGGTTTATTGCAACGGTATGGAAGGTTTGGAAATATTGTCCCAAAGCCAATACCATGGAGGTTCATCATCACATTAGAAATACAGTCAGTGGTACCCGTCTATGGTTGATGACCTGTCCATAGTTACATAGTTAAAAAAAGACACACGTCCATCAAAGCCAACATATAATCCTACCGTGTTAATCCAGAGGAAGGCAAAACCCCCACGAGGTTGATGCCAATTGCCACATTAGGGGAAAAATTCCTCCCTGACCCCAAATATGACAAGCAGAATAAATCCCTGGATCAACGTCCCATCTCCAGAATCTAGTACTTATAATTTGTAATATTATATTTTTTCAAGAAAGGCATCAAGGCCCTTCTTGAACTTGTTCAGGGAATCAATCATCACAACATCCTGTGGCAGAGAGTTCCATAGTGTCACTGCTCTTACAGTAAAGAATCCCCGTCTGTGATGATGGTGAAACCTTTTTTCCTCTAGACGTAAAGGATGCCCCCTTGTCCTAGTTACAGTTGTAAAAAGATTAGAAAGATCTCTGTACTTTCCCATTATATATCTGTTACCCCACATTTCACTTTTCACCCCGTATCCAACAGAACCCATGCTTTTATTTCTATAATCATCATAAACTGCAAGAAGCATTGTCTTTGGTTTCCCATTGGAATCACTAATTTTCCATCAGGTATATGAGGTTCCTCCCAAACTAAATGATCCTTGTAATTAGAAGCAGTCAATTGTTCAGTAAGCAAATTACCTAAATTATGTAGGATGGATTATGGATACAAAGTTATGGATACAAAGTTACAAAATGTGAGAATACATTGAAAAAAAAATACTAAAAAAAAGATAGGATGCTACAAAAAGTAATTTAAGGAAAAAATTATTTAACCTTGAAGTATTATTCCCTTCACAGAAAGTGATGGCATATTGGTAGGATATGCCATCACTATCTGATCAGCGGGGGCTTGACTGCCGATACCCCTACCGATCCTGAGATTGAGCAAAGCTTTTCACTACAACCAGGATGTGAACTGAAACAGTAAAGCGTTATAGAAAATGTTTATATCTTTCTTCCCTGTTAAATCTGATCCCAGCTGCTTCAAACCAAGGAAGGGGGTAAATGGGCCACAGCCCACATTGTAACCACTCAGGTCTGAGACTGTGGCATTAAAAGATTTAAGTCATATCATTGTTTACTACTTCATGAATAAACATGAAACATGAATAAAATAGTAATATGTTATTTCTCAATTACGGCAACCTGAACAATGGGCACAATGTTTTTCAGTTTTTCCTCACACCCATCAAAGTGTAGTAATTGACTTGTAAAACATAAATCTATCTTAAAATCGCAGGACCTGATAATCTTGTGAATTTTATTTAGTACATGCCTCCCTCAGTTTTTGACCACTGGCTTTCCAGTTATGCATAGTGACAATATTGTCTATAGAGGTACTATCACTACTAGTTCACCTAGATAAAGCGGGTAGCTCAAACAGATATGGCTGATTTGCCCGCTTGAGATCACCTATTCCAGGTTGTTTTTTGTTAGCCATTTGGCATCTGTTGAATAATCCTTGACTAAAACAGTGATGGAGGAAGGGCCTATATGGTCACATATGGTCCCAATGTGACACTAAGGGAGCACCGGTTATTCTATAGCACTAAGGGAGTACTTATGGTTACAGTATGGTACTAACAGAGCACTATATGGCCAGAAAGGCACTGTATGTAATTAACCCCCTCCCGCGATTGGGCATGACTGTACGTCCGAAATCAAAGTGATTTCCCGCAATAGGGCATACAGTTATGCCCAAGCTTCAAACTGTCACCATGTCAACAGACATGGTGACAGCGTCCCGATCGCAACTGTCATAGACAGTTGCCGAGCAGGACTCGCGGGCACAGGACCAATCAAAGTGGTCCCGTGCCGGCACGAGCTGTGATTGGCCAGTCAGTGCTGACAGGCCAATCACAGCGCAGGAGCAGTGGTTTGCCGGCATCTCCGTTTCTGACAAGCTCATTCCTGTCAGAGAGCTTATCAGAGTCGGAGACAAGAAGAAATACAGTGAAAGAGTGAAAAATAGAACCAAAAAACCCAGCGATCTGCCCCTTTTCTGCCCTTTTCTGCCCACTAACCAGTGATCACCACCTTTGGTGTCCACTGGTTGTAAGATATATAATTATATAGTTATATAATTTCAGTCACCCACAGTGTCCTTCTGCTGTGTGATCTGTGCCCAGCGATCACCTGTCGCAGTACCTGGTCGCCATCACCCTGCTGTGTCGCTAGATTGCCCACTGCCCAAGTTCCCTGTTAGGTAGCAATGCCACTTCTCATTTACTTTTCCCCCTGGTAGGTAGGGTATGCTTACTGTTTGAATACAGCAGGGTTGCTGTTCTCATTGCGCAGTTGAGAGTAGCGCTGTTTATTTTTTGTTAAAAAAAGTTTTTAAAAAAAAAGTTAAAAAAAATGTAAAAAAAAATGTTAACATTTTTTTTTTAAAAAAAGTTACAAAAAAAGTTACAAAAAAAGTTAGTTAGTTAGTAGCTGAACAAAACTATGGCCAAAAGAGTCTTCACAGCCGAGGAAGCGTATCAAATGATGTGTTCTGATATGGACAGCGCGAGTGAAGGTGAAGAGCAGTTCGTGCTTCCATCTTCCTCTGCATCCAGTGACTCTGATCCTGCACCCCCCAGTCGGCGCAGAAGAGCCGTAGGTCCTGCTCTGCCTGATATGGCATGGGTAGCTGCGGACAATTATACCCCCCAGGTGCCTGAGTTTACAGGCCCCTCAAGCATTCAAATTGACACTACGGATTTTAGCCCCATTGATTATTTTAACATTTTTTTTTCAGACACCCTTTTAGAGTTAATGGTCCAGCAGACCAACATTTATGCGGAGCAATTTATCGCCCAGAATCCCGACTCATTTTATGGGAGAGGCCAAGATTGGACCCCCACAAACGCAGTGGAATTGCGGAAGTTTTGGGGCTTATTTTTAAGTTTTGGGCTCATAAAAAAGCCCAGTATTAGAGACTATTGGTCCCTTGATATTTTATATAACACCCCCCTTTACCGCACAGTAATGACAAGGATGCGATTCGAAGCCATCGTAAAATTCCTTCATTACAATGACAATAGTCAGTGCCCACCCCCACAGGACCCAAATTTTGATAGGCTGTATAAAATAAGACCATTGATTGCCCACTACTCCCAAAGTTTTTCCCAAGTTTATACCGCCCAACAAAATATTTTGGTGGATGAATGACTAGTCAGCTTCAAGGGTAGACTGCACTTCAGGCAGTATCTACCCAATAAAAGAGCCCGCTACGTCATAAAACTGTACAAACTCTGTGAAAGTGCCACCGGTTACACGTACTCTTTTAGGGTCTATGAGGGAAAAGACTCCCAAATAAATCCCCCAGAATGTCCCCCCTTCCTAGGAATTAGTGGAAACATTGTATGGGATCTTGTCCTTCCTTTGCTCTGCAAAGGATATCATTTATTTCTGGACAACTTTTACAACAGTGTCCCATTGTTAAAAGTTATCTCGTCCAGATCCACCATGGCGCGCGGAACAATCCGCAGAAATCAGAAAGTCCTCCCCAAAACTTTGCTGGGTCAGATCCTAAAATTAGGAGAGAGCAGAGCTGTCTGCAGCGATGATCCGCTCCTCCTGAAGTATAAAGATAAATGGGACGTCCTTATACTGACCAGCATACATGACAGCCAAGGCAGCCTTGTCCCTGTACGCGGATCCACCACCCAAGTCCCAAAACCATATTGTGTACAGGAGTACAACAAACATATGGGTGGCGTTGACCTGTCTGACCAGGTCATAAAACCATATAGCACCATGCGCAAGACTAAGGTATGGTATAAAAAGCTGTCTGTGCATCTTACACAGATGGCAGCATACAACGCCTTTGTCCTATGCAGATACGCCGGCAGTGGGGATACGTTCCTGCAATTTCAGGAAAAGGTCATAAAGTCCCTGATATTTGGTGACCGGGGAGGGCAGTTCATCCGGCTCTTCTGTCAGCAGGATAATTCCCGGCCAGCATTTCCCCACAGAAAACCCTCCCACTGAAAAAAAACAGAAGCCCCAAAAAAAATGCAGTGTGTGCGCCAAGCGAGGCATTCGTAAGGACACCACATACCAATGTGAGACGTGTCCCACAAATCCCGGCCTGTGTATAAAACAATGTTTCAAAATATACCACACCTCCTTAGATTTTTAATTTATTTATTCTTCATTCACCTTTTTTGTGTCCCATACTGGCCATGACCAATTATTCATTTTTTTACTGACCAGCCCCATTTAAAATTTGATCATTTACAATTTGTCAAAAAACACCTAAAACAAAACTAAAAATTCTCACTATACCAAGGACCCGAGGGAGTGTCTGTCTCATCCAGGTTGCAAATCTGGGTGAGAGGAATAAATCCAGATGAGATTGGTTGTCTCAGCAAATCTTTTTTTGCTGAGGCCTTTGATTTATTTTTTGGGCTGGATTTTATGGAATGGTGGGTAGGTTGGTAGTGGGACCTGCCATTCCCTCTCCCTCCATATCGTGTTTTCCAGGTTTCCCTCCTTAGTTACTAAAATTAAAGTATTTCTTATTATACCCCTAGATGAATACCTAGAGGGTTGTCACTTCACAAATTAAAAATTCTCACTATACCCCTAGATGAATACCTTGAAAGGTGTTACATTATAATCTAAATCTTCTCACTACACCGCTAGATGAATTCTTTGAGGGGTTTAGTTTCCTAAATGGGGTCACTTTTCTGGGTTTCTAATGTTTTGATACCCCAGATCCTCTGTTTTCATGACACAGGGCAGTAAATGCCATCGTGCTAGGCCTCAGATGTTGAATGGTGTTCTTTACCTTCTGAGCCCTGCCATGTGCTCAAACAGCAGTTTATCTCCACAAATGAGGTATTGCCGTATTCAGGAGAAATTGCGTAACAAACTGTGGGTGCTTTTTCTCTTTTAACCCTTTGTGAAAATGATGAATTTGGGGCTAAAGCAACATTTTATTTGAAAAAAATCTACATTTTATTTTTTTTACTGCCCAGTGTATGAAACACCGGTGGGGTCAAAATGCTCACTATACCACTTGAAAAATTCCTTGAGGGGTCTAGTTTCCCAAATGGAGTCAGTTTTGGGGGTTTCCACTGCACTGGTACCTTTACAATTGTGACATGGTGCAGAGAAATCAATCCAGCACTCCAAAAACTAAATGGCGTGCCTTCCCTTCCGAGTCCTGCCGCTTGCCCAAACAGCAGTTTAGGACCACATGTTTGGTATTTCCATACTCTGGAGAAGTTGCTTTACAAATGTTGGGGTGCTTTTCCTAATTTATTTGTTGAAAAAATTAAAAATTTTGAGGTAACGCTACATGTTATTGGAAAATAATGTAATTTTTAATTTTCACTGCCCAATTCTAATGAAATCTATGAAACACCTGTGGGGTAAAAATACTCAATACACCCATAGATGAATTCCTTAAGGGGTGTAGTTTCCAAAATGGAGTCACTTTTTGGGGGTTTCCACTGCACTGGTACCTTTACAAATGCGACATAGTGCAGAGAAATCAATCCAGAACTCCAAAAGCTAAATGGCGTGCCTTCCCTTCCGAGTCCTGCCGCTTGCCCAAACAGCAGTTTATGACCACATGTTTGGTATTTCCGTACTCTGGAGAAGTTGCTTTACAAATGTTGGGGTGCTTTTCCTCATTTATTTGTTGAAAAAATTAAAAATTTTGAAGTAAAGCTACATGGTATTGGAAAATAATGTAATTTCTCATTTTGACTGGCCAATTCTAATGAAATCTATGAAACACATGTGGGGTCAAATTGTTTACTACACCCCTAGATGAATTCCTCAAGTGGTGTAGTTTCCAAAATGGGGTATTTTTTGGGGTGTTTCCTTTGTTTCGGCACCACAAGACCTCTTCTAACCTGACATGGTGCCTGAAATATAATCTAAGAAAAGGAATGCCCTAAAATCCTCTCGGTGCTCCTTTGCTTCTGAGGCCGGTATTTTAGTCCAGTCGCGCACTAGCGCCACATGTGGGATATTTCTAAAAACTGCAGAATCAGGGCAATAAATATTCAGTTGTGCTTCTCCGGTACAAATCTTCAGTATTACAAGAAAAATGGTTTAAAATGGAATTTCTGCAAAAAAAATTAAATTAGTAAATTTCCCCGCTACATTGCTTTAATTCCTGTGAGACGCCTAAAGGGTTAAAAACTTTCTGAATGCTGTTTTGAATACTTTGAGGGGTGCAGTTTTTAAAGTGGGGTGATTTGTGGGGGTTTCTAATATATAAGGCCCTCAAAGCTACTTCACAACTGAACTGTTCCCTAAAAAAATGGGCTTTTGAAATTTTATTGAAAATCGGAGAAATTGCTGCTAAACTTATAAGCCTTGTAACGTCCTAGAAAAATAAAAGCACGTTCAAAAAATGATGCCAATCTAAAGTAGACATATTGGAAAAGTTAGCTAGTAACTATTTTGTGTGGTATAACTATCTGTCTTACAAGCAGATACATTTGAATTTCGAAAATGCTAATTTTTTGCAAATGTTCTCTAAATTTTGGTGTTTTTCACCCAAAAATATTGAATATATCAACCAAATTTTTTCACTAACATAAAGTACAATATGTCACGAGAAAACAATCTCAGAATCGCTTGGATAGGTAAAAGCATTCCCGAGTTATTACCACATAAAGTAACACACGTCAGATTTCAAAAATGAGGCTGTGTCATTTGGTCCAAAAGTGGCTCAGTCCTGAAGGGGTTAAGGGGGCACTGTATGGCACTAATAAGGCACTGTATGTTACTAGGAGGGCACGGTATGGCATTAATAAGGCACTGTATGTCATTAAGGGGGCACTGTATGGCACTAATAAGGCACTGTATGCTACTAGGAGGGCACTGTATGGCACTAATAAGGCACTGTATGTTACTAGGAGGGCACTGTATGGCACTAATAAGGCACTGTATGTTACTAGGAGGGCACTGTATGGCACTAATAAGGCACTGTATGCTACTAGGAGGGCACTGTATGGCACTAATAAGGCACTGTATGTTACTAGGAGGGCACTGTATGGCACTAATAAGGCACTGTATGTTACTAGGAGGGCACTGTATGGCACTAATAAGGCACTGTATGTTACTAGGAGGGCACTGTATGGCACTAATAAGGCACTGTATGTTACTAGGAGGGCACTGTATGGCACTAATAAGGCACTGCATGTTACTAGGAGGGCACTGTATGGCACTATTATTTTTAGAAGTGTCATCACTGTATTAAGGAATCCTGAAATGTTTCTCCAATTCCAAATATTTGGCTCCTAGAGCTGTCCAGGGTCAAAGAAGTAAGATACAGATTGAAGGAAATAGAACAGCTCCACAAGGTTTCTTGTTAGTCTGTCACCATGGAGACACATTGGTATGCATAGGAGCTGAAGACACAAAAAGGTAGAGGATTTATAATCAAGACAATTTGCAAAGTTGCTTCAGGGAAAGGCATTATATGCTGGTCTCTAATACACTCCGCATTAGAATAACTCTGGCTACGAGCAGGAGTTACTAGAACAGAAGGCAGTGCAGCTGTGGGGAAAATAAAGCTGCCGGCATCAACAACACCAAGAAGAGAACACTCCAAACAGCTCCGAGGCAAGGTTATGGAAAAGTAACACTGTTGATCAGTGTCAAAAAAGGCTAATGGAATTCACAGGGATTCAATGATGATACACAATAAAACCTGGAAAAGTCTAACGGGGTGAATATTTTTTATGGACACTGTAACTAAAATACAACTAAATTGAAATTTTAACAACTTGACAGAAGAGGACAACTCAAGTACATCAATAACTAAAGCCATCACACTACAATAATGATCGAGGGTTACAAATAATACTTCTAGCTCATGTCTATAGCTCTCTATCTATCTATCTATCTATCTATCTATCTATCTATCTATCTATCTATCTATCTATCTATCTATCTATCTATCTATCTATCTATCTAATATCTATCTATCTATGTATCTAATATCTATCTATCTATCTATCTATCTATCTATCTATCTATCTATCTATCTATCTATCTATCTATCTATCTATCTATCTATCTATCTATCTATCTATCTATCTATCTATCTATCTATCTATCTATCTGTCTGTCTGTCTGTCTGTCTATCTGTCTGTCTGTCTGTCTGTCTGTCTGTCTGTCTGTCTGTCTGTCTGTCTGTCTGTCTATCTCTTATCTTTAACTTTCTGTCTGTCTAAGGGCACTATCAAATTGGCAGGTTTTCTTTGATGAAGGAGCGACGAGCATATGATTTAGCGAGTTCTTTGCGTTTGAAAGATGGTTTATTACATGTAACAATAATCGTTAAAGATTTGCGCTATTTAGTAGTTACTGAGATCGTTGCCCGCAACAAAACCAAGCTCTTACAAAAAACCCACCTCATCTCTGATCATCTAACGACTGAAAGATCTCTGATTAGATGAGGGGATGTGGTGCCGATGAACGATAATCTTTCACTTAGGTAGAGGTGGCGAAAATTCTTACGTTCGAATGGTTAATGTGTCCGATAATCGCTCCATCTAATAGGGCTTATCTGTCTATCTATCTATCTATCTATCTATCTATCTATCTATCTATCTATCTATCTATCTATCTATCTATCTATCTATCTATCTATCTATCTATCTATCTATCTATCTATCTATCTATCTATCTATCTATCTATCTATCTCATATCTATCTATCCCATATATATCTAACTATCTCATATCTATCTATCTATCTATCTATCTATCTATCTATCTATCTATCTATCTATCTATCTATCTATCTATCTATCTATCTATCTATCTATCTATCTATCTCTCTCTCTCTCTCTCTCTCTATCTATCTATCTATCTATCCCATATCTATCTATCTCATATCTATCTATCTATCTATCTATCTATCTATCTATCTATCTATCTATCTATCTATCTATCTATCTATCTATCTATCTATCTATCTATCTATCTCATATCTATCTATCTCATATCTATCTATCTATCTATCTATCTATCTATCTATCTATCTATCTATCTATCTATCTATCTATCTATCTATCTATCTATCTATCTATCTATCTATCTATCTATCTATCTATCTATCTATCTATCTATCTCATATCTTTCTATCTATCTATCTATCTATCTATCTATCTATCTATCTATCTATCTATCTATCTATCTATCTATCTATCTATCTATCTATCTATCTATCTATCTATCTACCTACCTATCTATCTATCTATCTGATATCTATCTATCTATCTATCTATCTATCTATCTATCTATCTATCTATCTATCTATCTATCTATCTATCTATCTATCTATCTATCTATCTATCATCTTTCAAACATTTAAATATAGAATTTTTTTTTTTTATTTCAAATACTTACCTAATTGTAGAAAACTTTTATGCTTACAGAAGTCTAGAGTACTAACTGATTCATTGATATTTATTAATGTATGCACCTCTGTCTGTGATCTCAGGCCAATCATCTCCATCTGCTGTTTCGACCACAGAGAGCAATTTTTTATCAGGACATTCTGCTACAAGAGAAGCTGCCCCAAATAATTTTCTCTTTGGGGAAACATGTATGAGAAATGTGAGTCTGTTCACATTGAAGAACCGTTATAATGAGGATAAAAAACTCATTAGCAATGAAACACTGTTCATTAATTCTAATTTGGGATATTTTAATAATGCTATCAATTCATTATAGGTGGTGGTCATGAGGCAGTTAAGCATTCCCCTGTATAGCAAGTGGCAAGAAAATAAGCCTGGGGCAACTTCTGTCAATTGAAAACACAAAATAACACTGTCTACAAAAGTACTTGAAGAAGCTACTGTAGAATTGAAAGCACTCTGAAAAAAACGGAGCGACGGCCAAATCCGCATGAGACACAGAAAGCCTTTAGGGGTGTACCATAATAATAGGCTAACCTTATATCTTATTATTTTGTTTCTGTTTGTATTATGTATTCTCTGCAGGAATAAAATAAAACCACCGTACATTACGTAAAAAAAAAAATGTCCCATGATGCTTTGCAATAATGCACCAGGATGGAGTTTTTGCATATATTAAGCATACAGCGTATATTATGGACAAAATCAAACAGTCAGGTACCATACTATTATGGCTATGCAAGTCTGGCTCCATATATACAGTGAAGGAAATAAGTATTTGATCCCTTGCTGATTTTGTAAGTTTGCCCACTGTCAAAGACATGAACAGTCTAGAATTTTTAGGCTAGGTTAATTTTACCAGTGAGAGATAGATTATATAAAAAAAAAAAAACTGAAAATCACATTGTCAAAATTATATATATTTATTTGCATTGTGCACAGAGAAATAAGTATTTGATCCCCTACCAACCATTAAGAGTTCAGCCTCCTCCAGACCAGTTACACGCTCCAAATCAACTTGGTGCCTGCATTAAAGACAACTCTTACATGGTCACCTGTATAAAAGACTCCTGTCCACAGACTCAATTAATCAGTCTGACTCTAACCTCTACCACATGGGCAAGACCAAAGAGCTTTCTAAGGATGTCAGGGACAAGATCATAGACCTGCACAAGGCTGGAATGGGCTACAAAACCATAAGTAAGACGCTGGGTGAGAAGGAGACAACTGTTGGTGCAATAGTAAGAAAATGGAAGACATACAAAATGACTGTCAATCGACATTGATCTGGGGCTCCATGCAAAATCTCACCTCGTGGGGTATCCTTGATCCTGAGGAAGGTGAGAGCTCAGCCGAAAACTACACGGGGGGAACTTGTTAATGATCTCAAGGCAGCTGGGACCACAGTCACCAAGAAAACCATTGGTAACACATTACGCCGTAATGGATTAAAATCCTGCAGTGCCCGCAAGGTCCCCCTGCTCAAGAAGGCACATGTACAGGCCCGTCTGAAGTTTGCAAATGAACATCTGGATGATTCTGAGAGTGATTGGGCGAAGGTGCTGTGGTCAGATGAGGCTAAAATTGAGCTCTTTGGCATTAACTCAACTCGCCGTGTTTGGAGGAAGAGAAATGCTGCATATGACCAAAAGAACCGAGTTCCCACTGTCAAGCATGGAGGTGGAAACATTATGTTTTGGGGGTGTTTCTCTGCTAAGGGCACAGGTCTACTTCACCGCATCAATGGGAGAATGGATGGAGCCATGTACACCGTCAAATCCTGAGTGACAACCTCCTTCCCTCCACCAGGACATTAAAAATGGCTCGTGGCTGGGTCTTCCAGCACGACAATGACCCGAAACATACAGTCAAGGCAACAAAGGAGTGGCTCAAAAAGAAGCACATTAAAGTCATGGAGTGGCCTAGCCAGTCCCCAGACCTTAATCCCATCGAAAACTTATGGAGGGAGCTGAAGATCCGAGTTGCCAAGCAACAGCCTCGACATCTTAATGATTTACAGATGATCTGCAAAGAGGAATGGACCAAAATTCCATCTAAAATGTGTGCAAACCTCATCATCAACTACAAAAAACATCTGACTGCTGTGCTTGCCAACAAGGGTTTTGCCACCAAGTATTAAGTCTTGTTTGCCAAAGGGATCAAATACTTATTTCTCTGTGCACAATGCAAAGAAATATATATAATTGTGACAATGTGATTTTCAGTTTTTTTTTTTTATATATATAATCTCTCTCTCACTGGTAAAATTAACCTAGCCTAAACATTCTAGACTGTTCATGTCTTTGACAGTGGGCAAACTTACAAATTCAGCAAGGGATCAAATCCTTATTTCCTTCACTGTAGGTAAAACATGTGAATAAAATAAATAAAACATAAAAAATAGATACAAATATAATAAATAAATAAAATAGAAAACAAATTAAAAGAGTTCCGTACAAAATAAATACAATAGTAAATATAAGTCCTCGGTTTTCCTCGTCTGTCAAGTAGTTAAAAATTCTATGAAGCAATTTTATACTTAGGTCTCATGCATACTGCTGTATTACAGATCCTTGTATGGATCCTTAATGTACCTTCATGTGGAATCGGGGAGAAATAAAAATTGTCACATGCAATAATCCATGCCGTATTACAGAGGTATTCTCAACCAGAAGAAGTACTTGTAGTGGAGGATATGATGGCCCACAAAGGCACCATGCACATGAACTACCTTAAGGCCCATTGGGCTTTCCTGTGTGCTTTTAGCCCTTATATCTATTCTTGGGCAAGCTAGGTTGTTCTAAGCAGCTTTTCTAGAGTCCCGATTGACAAATCTGCCTAGGAAAGCAGCAATACAGGAACAGGAGAAAAATCTTTGAGCAACTAGGCAGTGATTGGTGCAACTTTATAAATAGTTTTTATGAAAAATTATTTTTACTTTTGGAGATACAGTTGCTCTGTATTCTGTATACAGAGAAGCTGTATCTAGTGCAAAATCCTGTTCCCGTCAGGTCCACGGGTCTAGTTAAAGCAGGTCCTGCGTGTCTCTGACACGCCGGATCCACCTGTAATCAATCATATCTAAGTACATAACTTAGATGTGATGGATTACAGGTGTATCCTGTGTGTCAGAGACTCGCAGGACCCGCTTTCACTGAACCTGTCAGTCCCGCCAACCTGAATGGGAAGAGGATTTAGTGAACGATACAGCTGTTCTGTATATAGAATACAGCTATATCTCCAAAAGAAAATTTTTGAAACAAAAAAAGTTCAAGGAATTTTCTCATCACAGGCAACCCCTTTTTAATATGAGAACTCCAACAGCTGTTGGCTGGGGGTAGTTTTCGGCTTATTTCCTCTGCAGTGGCCACTACAGGAAAAATTAAGAATTACATCTATGTGCTTTCATAAGGCATATAGTAAGAGGTTGTCGAGATGAGACAAATCCTTTAAGAACCCTTGATTTAGGGAGAAATGTTCTGTAGGTATTAAAGGAGTTTTCCTGATTCAGCAAATATAAATTATTCATTGTATAGCTTTTTAAGATCTCTGTTTACATACATTGAATGAAAATCTTTAGTCTTTACTTCAAGCGGTTGAAAATCTCTGCTGATCATGTGATGATCACATAGGTGCAGGGCACGTTACTGTACAGTTGTTAGAGCTCTGTCCTGCAACAAGATGTTCACCTGTGGGATCATTAAATGACCGGAGCAAACTTTCCTCCTCTGGAAGTAAACATTAAGTGTTCCTTTTCAATGACTGCAAGCAGAGATAGTTACATAGTTGATATGGTTGAAAAAAAGACACAGGTCTTTCACGTCCAACCTATAATCCTACCGTGTTAATCCAGAGGAAGGCAACACCCGCATGAGGTTGATGCCAATTGCCACATTAGGGGAAAAATTCCTCCCTGACTTCAAATATGACAATCAGAATAACTCCCTGGATCAACGTCCCATCTCCAGAATCTAGTACTCAAAACAAGTAATATTATATTTTTCAAGAAAGGCACCAAGGCCCTTCTTGAACTTGTTCAGAGAATCAATCATCACAACATCCGGTGGAAGAGTGTTCCATAGTGTCACTGCTCTTACAGTAAAGAATCACGCCTGTGATGGTGGTGAAACCTTTTTTCATCTAGACGTAGAGGATGCCCCCTTGTCCTTGTTACAGGCCTAGGTGTAAAAAGATCATTAGAAAGATCTCTGTACTGTCCGATTATATATTTGTACGTTGTAATGAGATCGCCCCTAAGCCGTCTTATTTCTAAACTGAATAGCGCCAAGTATGATAACATTTCTTGGTACTGCAATCCACCCATCCCCCTAATTACCTTGGTCACCCTTCTTTGCGCCCGTTCTAGTTCAGCCATTTCCTTCTTATATACAGGTGCCCAAATTTGTACACAATATTCCATGTGTGGTTTGACTAGTGATTTGTATAGAGGCAAAACTATTTTCTTGTCACGAGCATCTAAGCCTCTTTTGATGCATCCCATGATTTTATTTGCCTTGGCAGCAGCTGCCTGGCACTGGTTGTTAAAGGTAAATGTACTGTCCACCAATATCCCCAAATCTTTTTCAGTCGCAGTTTTACTCTTTAATGCATAATTGTAAAATTAGTTTCCACGCCCCAAGTGCATAACCTTACATTTATCCACATTACACTTCATTTGCCATTTCTGTGCCCAAACTTTCAGCTTCCCCAAATCCCTCTGTAGTATTACATTATCCTCCTCTGTGTTGATTACTTTACAGAGCTTAGTATCATCTGCAAATACTGGAATTATACTCTGGAAGCCCTCTATGAGGTCATTAATAAAGATATTAAAAAGAAGAGGGCCCAATACTGCCCCCTGTGGAACCCCACTGGTAACTGCGGCCAACTCTGGGGATGTACCATTAATAACCACCCTTTGTTTTCTATCACTGAGCCAGTTGTTGATTCATTTACACATATTTTTCCCCAGTCCCAGCATTTTTATTTTATATACCAATCTTTTATGTGGCGCAGTATCAAGCGCCTTTGAAAGGTCTAGATACACCACTCCCACAGCCTTACCTTGGTCCAGTCTAGAACTTACCACCTCATAGAAGCTGATCAGATTGATTTGATAGGATCGATCCCTCATAAACCCATGCCGATGCTGTGTTAACAGTCTATTTGCATTGAGATACTCGAGAATAGCATCTCTTAGAAAACCCTCAAATATTTTACCCACAATGGAGGTTAAACTTACAGGTCTATAGTTTCTGGGCTCTCTTTTTGACCCCCTTTCAATATTGGCACCACATTCGCTATGTGCCAGTCCTGTGGAACAGACCCAGTCATGATAAAATCTAATATAAGGGTCTGTCTATCATGGTACTTAATTCCTGCAGAACACGAGGGTGTATACCATTCGGACCAGGTGATTTGTCCATTTTAGTGTTTTTAAGGCGGCACCGCACTTCTTGCCGGGTTAAGCAGGTGACATTTAATAGAGAATTTATATCTAATCTTCTTGAAAAATTGTGAGGAGTTGATACACCAAGTATACAATGAACAAGCTTTATTTGCTAAAACTATAACACCCCTTTGAATGATAAATACAAAAATAAAAAGTTTATAATAATTTCACTAAAAATTCACTAATCATAAAAAAGATTCTATTGACACATGAAGCTCTTGGGCCCCAATGTTTCATCTGTAAAAGGGCTCCTGACTATGGCGCTTCATTTATAGTACTGGTTTCATGATATGGGCTAGAGGGACCTTTGGATTCTCTCTGGTGTCAGGGCCTGAGTATTATCGCACCTCCTATACTGACTCCCCTTATACCATTGTCATTATGTTACATAGAGGATGTGTTGGTGATACATCTAGATACGTTATCACATACAATTCAGATTTCCTTGTTACATTCTATATCAAATGCTGTTACCTTCACGGTTCTCTTATATAAGAAGACACAGTTATTTTAGGACTCCAGTTTCTTACTTTTCACCTTCATCCATGCAGATTATTTGAGTGACAACATTATAAGGCACTTACAAAACCTCTTCTGAACTCTGAACTTTTCTTTACTTCAGAGGACCAGAGGCAGATTGCAATGCAAAAAAACAATAGCTGGAATATACAGCATGTAATTGTAGCTGTCAGCATCGCGGTTTAATGAAGCAAAAATAATATTACTTATGACTAAGTATGTTTAATCTGTAATGTTTTTAAAGGAAAATTTTATTGAGAACATAAGAATAATGACATAGGTAGTACAAAAAAAAAACAAGCATAGTGGAGGCATAAAACGAATCGTTTATGTACCTATATATATATAGTGTTCGCAGTGTGATGTCGCCATTCTTTTTCTGCTGTATATTTGCAGTCACAGGTGTTCTTGCACCTGTATACACATTTTATATCATTTCGTTGGAATGTGCTGTTCAAATTTTTGTTGTGTTTATGGTATCCATATATGTGGGGTTAGTGACTGCCTCCATTGTTGATCTTGCACTCCTCCCATTCTGCCCTGGGTGATTTTAATTAGTTCAATGCTGGATCCTACCATCCCCAGGTATATATGTAGGCTTAGTCCCAGTTCTGGGTGTATGTGCAGAGTAGGTTCCCACCTTACAGAGGTCGCCTAGTCGTGGCAGGTGGGCTAACACTTTTTGATCAAAATGTGCAATAAGAACCTCCCTATTATAAGTAGATTTAGCTTTAGTGCATATTTATTTATATTTAGTGGTTTAGGTGGCATTAGTGTTCGCAGTGTGCTGTCGCCACTTTCTGCTATATATATATATATCCGAGGGATTCCACCTTCCCAAATAAAGGATCTATGATCCTTGTCTAGTTTACAGTAAAATCTGAGAGGTAACCAAACAGAGGAGTTATGAAAGAGGTATAGGAATCTAGGGGGAGATTTAATTTTAAACAGATTGAAACGACCTGTTACCAAGAGGGGCAGGTGCTCCATTTGTCAAAATTCACCTTAAGCCTCTGTAATAGTGGAGATACGTCATCGGGTATAAAGGTGCATGTGTCAGGACTAATTACTATACCAAGGTATGTGATTTTATCTGCCCATTGTAGTGGGGAAGGAAGAATAGTCCCCTTGGCTCCAGCATCCACCGCCATTTAAATGACTTGGACCAATTAACGCACAGGCCATAAAAAAGTGTAAATTTGTCAAATACTGTTATCAAGGCCTGCAGTGATGGAACTGGGACATTAAGGAAAACAAGAGTATCATCAGCTATATCCGTGAAGTACCTTATAACCAGAGAAAGGGGTTCAAACGCTAATGCAAATCGAGAAGGTGACAAAGGGCATCCTTGTGTAGTCCCTCGGGCTAGGACAAAGGAGGGGGAGAAATGATGGTTAGATTTGACACTCGCTATGTATTAGAAATATAGAAGATGTATCCATTGAATAAATCGCTCTCCGAAACCAAATGTTAGTAATAATGGCCATAAAGATGACCATTCTACCAAATCGAATGCCTTCTCCATGTCCAGGTAGGCGACAATCCAGGAACCAAGAGGGTTAGAGGTAGATGAGAGATTAGTGAACAATCTCCGCAGATTTATGTCAGTGGTTTTACCTGGCATAAAGTCAGATTGGTCTGGATGGACAACATGAGATATCACTTTCTGCAAACGCATTTCTATGATTTTTGCTAGGATTTTGACATCTCAGTTGAGAAGGGAGATGGGTCTATAGGATCCACAGTCCTTTTGATCTTTCAGGAGTTTATGGATCAACACTATAATAGCTTCTGTCATAGAGGGAGGGAGTGTTGCCTCCCCACACAAAGACTTGAAGAAGATAAGTAGTTGTGGAGCAATCAATTCCACATGTAATTGATACCATTCAATGAGAAGTCCATCCAATCCCGGGGTGTTCCTATTCGGGAAAGAGTTAATGGCTATTGTGACCTCTTCTATAGTTAGGTCAGCCTCTAAAAAGTTAATATTTTCCCCATCCAAAACAGGAAATTCTATGATATTTAGGTATTCTTCTAGGCTAGTCACAGAATATGAAACTTTGGAGGAGTATAGCTCCAAATAGAATTGGGCAAATATCTGATTAATGGCCAAAGGACCTTTTACCAATATACCTGATTGGGATAGGACCTCCATGATAGGATTCGCTATAGTGTCATCTCTAGCCAGATATGTTAATAAGAGCCCATTTTTGTCTCCTTGCTCGAAACCATTTTTGGGAGTAGAGGGTTTTCTTTCTAGTTAGTTCTGCCAAGAGTAAATTATATTCACAGTGTTTGGTGGAGAATGCAAGGAAGTCTGAGGTGCTCCTAGATCTGAGATAAGTTTCTTCTGCCCTCGTCAGACCAATCTCAAGGTCAACTCACTGAGCCGCTACACCCTTTCTGTGAGAGGAGACAGCTCGTATAACCACTCCTCTTGTATATGCTTTAAAAGCATCCCATACTAAACCACACTCTGCCGTGTCAGCATTTGTATTCCAAAAGCTTGGTAATTCTATTTCTACGGAGGTCAGAACCACTTTACAGGAGGGCCATAGCGGACTTAGTCTCCAAATTTTACGTTTGGCCACTTCAGGGAATCCCAAAGTGACCAACAGAGGAGATTGATCCTATACACTTCTAGGAAGATATACAGAATTTACTACAAACACAGGAGTGGTCATATTTCCAAATGCGAGATCAATCCTTTAACAAGCTCTATAGGCTGGGGAGTGACAGGCATAAGCCCAAAATAGTGGATGGCGCATGCGCCATATCTCTGTTAGGTAATATGTATCAGCCCACGCAGTCAAAGGGGGAGACAGCACCCACCATCCCTCCCAACCTATCCAACTCTGGACAAAGGAGGAGATTGGAATCACCAAGATGTAGGAGGGGTTCTGGGCAGAGACCAGTCGCCATCACCGTCACTTCATGTAAGAGTTGAACAGAAGCTGGGGGAGGATTATAAATATTCACAATAATGAATGAGGTAAAATAAAGCTGGCAAAATAAAATAATGAATCTACCTCTAGCATCAGTTTTCACAGAGGTAATCACACATTGCAGAGATTTGTGGACCAGTAAATGACCCCCCATGGATAGCTGGAAAAGGAAGCATGATATCCATGTTTAATCCAGGGTTTGTGCAAAGCTTTCAACGGAGAGCCCAACAGGTGGGTTTCCTTGAGGAGTATCATATATGAGCTATAAGTGGAGAGAAAGTTAACCCCTTCCCGCTCCTGGACGTACTATTAGGTCATGGTAACCATAGCATTCGCGCTCCATGACCTAATAGTACGTCTCGGGAGTAACGGCCGTTTCGGCCGTCCTCCCGACACATACAGGAGCTGTGGCAGCTGCTGTCTCGTACAGCAGCTGCCGCAGCTCCTACAGTGGGGACCGATCACTGTGTCCCCGCTGATTAACCCCTTAAAAGTCGCGTTCAATAGAGATCGTAGCTTTTTAGGGGTTAAGCTACCATCGCCGGCCTGCTACACGATAGCGCCCGGCGATGGTGACTATGACAATTGGACACCAAACAATGGCGTCCGGCTATGCCATCGACGGAAGCCTAGTGGGTCCTGACAACGTCAGGACCCACTAAGCTTGCTGTCAGTGAGTAGCTGACAGCTCTAATACACTGCACTACGCATGTAGTGCAGTGTATTAGAATAGCGATCAGGGCCTCCTGCCCTCAAGTCCCCTAGTGGGACAAAGTAATAGAGTAAAAAAAAAGTTAAAAAAAGTTGTGTAAAAATAAGAAAATAAAAGTTTTAAAAGTAATAAAAGTAAAAATCCCCCTTTTTCCCTTATCAGTCCTTTATTATTAATAAAAATAGATAAATAAACAAATAAACTATACATAATTGGTATTGCCGCTTCCGTAACGGCCTGAACTACAAAATTATTTCGTTATTTATCCCGCAAGGTGAACGCAGTAAAAGAAAATAATAATAAACCGAACCACAATCACAATTGTTTGGTCACTTCACCTCCCAAAAAATGGAATAAAAAGAGATCAAAAAGTCGCATGTACCTAAAAATGGTACTGATCTAAGCTACAGTTCGTTACGCAAAAAATAAGTCCTCGCACGGCTTTATTGATGGAAAAATAAAAAAGTTCTGGCTCTTAGAATAAGGTAACACAAAAAGTGAATGATTTATTACAAAACGTATTTTATTGTGCAAACGCCATAAGACATAAAAAAACTATAAACATCTGGTATCGCCGTAATCGTATCGCCCCGCAGAATAAAGTGAATATGTCATTTATAGCGCACGGTGCACGCAGTAAAAAAATAGAATAAAAAAACAATAGTAGAATTGCTATTTTTTAGTCACCACGCCACCTAAAAATAGAATAAAAACTGATCAAAAAGCCGCATGCACCCCAAGAAAACTGCAATAGATTCCTCAAGGGGTCTAGTTTCCATAATGGTTGTCACTTTTGTGGGTTTTCCACTGTTTTGGCACCACAAGACCTCTTCAAACCGGCCATGGTGCCTAATAAAAAAAGAGGCCTCAAAATCCTCTAGGTGCTCCTCTGCTTCGGAGGCCGGTGCTTCAGTCCATTACCGCCCGAGGGCCACATGTGGGATATTTCTCAAAACTGCAGAATCTGGGTAATAAGTATTGAGTTGCGTTTCTCTGATAAAACCTTTTGTGTTATAAAAAAAATGGTATAAAGAGGATTTTCTGACAAAAATAAATATGTACATTTCACATCTACTTTGCTCTAAATTCCTGTGAAACACCTAAAGGGTTCATAAACTTTCTAAATGCTGTTGTGAATACTTTGAGGGGTCTAGTTTCTAAAATGGGGTGTTTCATAAGGGTGTCTAATATATGGGCCCCTCAAAGCAACTTCAGAACTGAACTGGAACCTATAAAAAAATAAAAATGAGGCAATACTTCGCTTCTCCTAATGAGCATTGCCTACTCCAAGATGACCCCAGTTTTGACCGTTTGTATAAACGGAGACCCCTATCAAACCGTTTCAGTGCCCGGTTTTCCCAAGCATACACCACCGAGAATTGTATTTCTATTGATGAGTCCTTGGTACATTTTAAAGGGAGGCTTCAATTCTGCCAGTACTTGCCGGGTAAGAGGGCAAGGTATGGCGTGAAGATGTATAAGCTGTGCGCGAGTGCATCAGGGTATACCTACAAATTTAGGATAAGGGAAGGACACCAGTGCTCAGCCCCCAGAATGCCCCCCCTTACTGGGAGTTAATGCAAAAATTGTGTGGGATTTGGTGCACCCACTGCTGGACCAGGGTTACCACCTCTACCTGGATAATTTTTATACCAGCGTCCCACTCTTCAACTGCCTCGCTTCCAGAAGTCCTACAGCATGCGGCACTGCTAGAAGAAATCTGAGAGGCCTCCCTAAGACTCTGCTTGGGAAAATACTCAGAAGGGGTGAGAGCAGGGCACAATCTAGCAGCAACATATTGTGTGTCAAGTACAAGACAAGAGAGATGCCACAACAGTACCCCTGTACCTGTACGAGGTACCAGTACAGAGACCCCCAAACCAGACTGCATCCTGGACTACAATATTTATATGGGAGGGGTGGACTTGTCAGATCAAGTCCTGAAGCCCTACAGCGCCATGCGGTGTGGTATAAGAAGCTGGCCGTGCACATCAAACAGATGGCATTGTACAACGCGTACGTGCTACGTCGATGTGCAGGCCAGAAGGGAACTTTCCTGGAATTACAAGAGGTGGTTATCAATAAACTAATTTTTAGGGACCAAGAAGGGGGGGCACCCAGCGCTTCTGGAAGCGGGGCCACACGCATCGTACCAGGGCAACACTTTCCAGGAGAAGTTCCCCAAACTGGCAAGAAAGGAAAAAGTCAAAAGAGGTACAAAGTCTGCTATAAGAGGGGGATAAGGAAGGACACAATATATCAATGTGACACGTGTCCCGAAAAACTAAGGCTCCGTATGAAAAAGTGCTTCAAAATGTATCATACATCCCTTAGATTTTCAATCTACCCCAGTTTTACTTACCCTGATGCACTCCGCACAGCTTATCCCCCTCATCTTTCCCTTCTGAGCCCTGCTGTGTGCCCAGGCAGCTGATAACAGCCACATGGAGGGTATTGCCATACCCGTGAGAACCCACATTACAGTTTATGGGGTGTACGTCTCCGGTCAAAATTCTCACTACACCTCTAGATGAATGCCTTAAGGGGTGTAGTTTTTAAAACGGGGTCACTTCTTGGGGGTTTCAAATGTTTTGGTACCTCAGGGGCTTCTGCATACATGACTTTGCACCAGAAAATCCCCAGTAGGCCAAATGGTGGTCCTTTCCTTCTGAGCCCTCCCATGGGCCCAAACGTCAGTTGATCACCACAAATTGGGCATTGCTGCACTCAGGACAAATTGGGCAACAAAATGGGGTATTTTATTTCTTGTGAAAATAAGACATTTTCAGCCAAAACTACATATTATTGGAAAAATATAATTTTGTTTGAATTCCCAACCCAATTCAAATAAGTTATGTGAAAAAACTATGGAGTCAAAATGGTCACAACACCAATAAATGAATTCCTTGAGGGGTGTAGTTTCCAAAATGGGGTCACTTCTGGTGGGTTTCCATTGCTTTGAAACCTCTGGGGCTCTGCAAATGCGACATGGCACCCGAAAACCAAACCAGCAAAATCTGCACTGCAAAGAACACACAGCGCTACTTCCCTTCTGAGGCCTCCCATGGGCCCAAACGGCAGTTTATCGCCACAAATGGGGTATTGCTGCACTCAAGAGAAATTGGGCAACAAAATGGGGTATTTTGTTCCCTGTGAAAAGAAGAAATTTTTATCAAAAATGACATCTTATTGGAAAAAAATGTAATTTTTTTAATTTCCCAGCCCAATTCAAATACGTGCTGTATAAAAACTGTGTGGTCAAAATGGTAACAACAACCATAAATGAATTCCTTGAGGAGTGCAGTTTCCGAAATGGGGTCACTTTTCGGGGATTCTTACTGTTTTGGTACCTCAACACCTCTTCAAACCTGGCATGCTGCCTAAAATATATTCTAATAAAAAAGAGGCCTCAAAATGCACTAGGTGCTTCTTTGCTTCTAGGGCTTGTGTTTTAGTCCACGAGCACACTAAAGACACATGTGGGACATTTCTAAAAACTGCAGAATCTGGACAATACATATTTAGTAGTGTTTCTCTGGTAAAAGCTTCTGTGTTACAGAAAAAAAATTGAATACAATTGAAATTCAGCAAGAAAAATTTAATTTGCAAATTTCACCTCCACTTTGCTTTAATTTCTGTGAAATGCCTGAAGGGATAAATAAACTTTCTAAATGCTGTTTTGAATACTTGGAGGGGTCTAGTTTTCAAAATGGGGTGTTTTATGGGGGTTTCTAATACATAGGCCCCTCAAAGCTACTTTGGAACTGAAGAGGTAGCTTCAAAAAAAGGCTTTTGAAATTTTCTTAAAAATATGAGAAATTGCTGTTTATGTTCTAAGCCTTGTAACGTCCAAGAAAAATAAAAGAATGTTCAAAAAACTATGCCAATCTAAAGTAGATATATGGGAAATGTGAACTAGTAACTATTTTGGGTGGTATAACCGTCTGTTTTACAAGCAGATGCATTTAAATTCTGAAAAATGCTATTTTTTATAAATTTTCTCTAAATTTTGCAATTTTTCACCAATAAACACTGAATATATCGTCCAAATTTTACCACTAACATAAAGCCCAATGTGTCACGAAAAAACATTCTCAGAATCGCTTGGATAGGTTTAAGCATTCCGACGTTATTACCACATAAAGTGAAATATGTCAGATTTGAAAAATGGGCTGTGAGCCTTAAGACCAAAACAAGGCTGCGTCCTTAAGGGGTTAAGCCTGTGATTCTATACCACTTCAGCAAAGCTCCTAGGTCTGCAGTTGCTCCCAGCGGGTCGTCTGATGTGTTTGAGGTAAAAGTGATTGTGTACTATAAGAGAGTAGGAGGAAGAACTTTCTATCTAGTAGACTGGAGAGGGTTTGGTTCTGAGGAGAGAACCTCAATGCCCCTACCCTCATAAGGAAATTCCTCTTCCGCTCTGGACCCAAGAAGAGGGGGCTTAAGGGGGGGTTCTGTCACCGCCACCGTTCCTTACCTGGTGACGGACGCGACCACAGACCCTGGGATCCTGCCAGCGTCTTCCTCCTAGGAGACGCCGGCACTTGCAGCCGTCTGACCCTGCTTCAAGTGTTAGGGTGCGCCTGTTAGGGTGTACCTGTCAAGAATTCCCTAATCCATTCCTGATCACCCTGGGCTATAAGTGGGGCTCCGCCCTTCCACTCCTTGCTTGAGTGTTGTAGTTTTCACAGGTTTGTATTGTAAATGGTCGCTTAGTGTTTTCCTGCTCCCAGTATTCCAGTGCCCTGCTTCCGATCTCCTGTATCCTGTGCTGTGTCTTGCTTCCGAGCCTGTTTAGTATCTGAGCCGTGCCTTGCCTCGCCTGCCGGAATACACCACGTCTGCTGTCATCTGCCATCCCGCAACCACATCTAGCCCCATCTGTGCCAGAGCCCTTGCCACCGTCTGGACTATCTCAGGTACCCTTGTGCTACACTGCTTCCATAGACTTTTGCATAGACTGTGAGATGGTCAGCTGCCTCTCTGCTACAGCGGAGCGGCCTAGTGGGTCCACATACCCTTAGATCGTGACACGCACCCATTATGTTATTGTGTTATGTACAGACCAATGGCAGCAACGTTTCCACCCAATAAAGAGACTTTTTTGAATATGAATGCCGTTGCTACTATTTCTTTTTGGATATTTGGCTGGGGGTGAGGACCATGCCAATACAGCATACATGCGTGCAATGCTGATCAATCTGGTGCTGTCTTAATCCACGTTTTTTGTTACAATAATATTATACTTATCCTACTATTAAACCCTTAAGGACCAGGTGTATTTCGGCCTTAAGGACCATGCATTCTTTTTCGTTTTTTCCTCCTTGCCTTCCAAGAGTCATAACTTTTTAATTTTTATGTCGATGTAGCAATACGACTAGTTGTATTTTTTAATTCCACAATTTTTGGTTGTGTATATTATATTGCTTATCTTTTTTTCCTTTTTTTTAGGGAAGGAATTGAAAAAAAAACATCTATTCCAGCATTATTTTACACTTTTTAAAATTTACGCCATTTACTATGCGGTGTAAATAACATGTTAACTTTATTCTATGGGTCAGTACGATTACGGCGATACCAAAAATGTATAGTTTTTTTTATGTTTTACTACTTTTGCACAATGAAAACACTTTTAAACAAAAATTATTTGTTTTTGCATGGCCGATTTTCAAGAAGAGTAACTTTTTATTTTTTATGTCGCTCTCACCATATGAGGGCTTGTTTTTCGCGGGACGAAATGTCGTTTTCATTGGTATCATTTTGGAGTACATGGGACTTATTGATTAACTTTTATTTCATTTTTTGTTGGGGGGAATGGAAATTGTTGTCTTTGTGTTTTTTGTATCGCGTTTACCCGTCGATTTAATTAAGTTGATTGAGTTAACTTTATTACTCATGTCTTTGCGCAGAGATACCATATATGTGTGTGTTTTGTGTTTTTTTGCACTTATAGTAAATTTATTGTTTTTTTTAAATAAACTTTAACTGTTTTACATTTTTTTTTATTAGTTTCACTAGGGGACTTTACTATGCGATCGTCTGATCGCTTATATAATGCTTTGGTATACTTAGTATACCAAAGCATTATTGCCTGTCAGTGTAAAACTGACCGGCAATCTATTAGGCCATGCCTCTGGCACAGCCTAATAGGCATGCAGCCAGGGCAGACCAGGGGGGGCCTTTGTTAGGCCCCCGGCTGCCATGGCAACCCGTCAGCGGTTATCAATTGCATTCGCAAGGCACCGATCGGTGACAGAGGGAGATCCCTCCCTCTCTCAAACATCTTAAATGTTGCGGTCCCTATTGACCGCGGCATTCAAGGTGTTAAACTGCCTGGATTGGAGGGTTCTCCAATCACAGCTGTTGCAGGGGGAGCCCTGCTGTCAGTCACAGCCGGGGTCACAAGACGATCGTGCGGGCACAGCTTCCGTGCCCGCATGATCTCCTTCACGTACATGCACGGCGGAATGCGCTAATGGTTGCATTCTGTGCCGTGCATGTACGTGATTCTGCGCCAATGTGTTAATGGTATTTTACAGGTCTGTATCTATGGGGGTTTAAAGGCAGCAGTCACACCTGCGTCTTTACCTGTGCTTGAGGGGTCACAAAGGTCTCTTTGCCACTTAGAAAGACACCAGTAATATAAATAACACATGATAGGTGCGGAGCCCTGTTGCAGATTTTGCATCACTTGTCTTATACAGTATTTGCATTACTTTTGCAAACATCACATGGAAACAAAAAAAGTATAAAAAGGGGGCTGAAAAGTATAGCAACTTTTCACAAGCAGAGGAAAAAATAATGTAAGTTTCAACACATTGAAAAGCCTGTTTTATCAAAGACCCTGGCAAGTCAGGAATATGAAAAATAAGCAATGCGATGGAAATTTGACTGCAGGGTGCAGCTAAAAACACTATAAAAACTCGCTCTCTGTCGTATTTCGGTGTCTTCCTGTCTACTTATTCCTCAGTGTTCCCAAACTAGTCTCCTACAGGTACACGACAAGATGACGGCTCTTATGTGATGGATAGAAATGTGACAGCAAGATAGGTAGAAACACAGAATAATGTTGACATGAAGCAAACAACGAGCCTATTGTGTCCAGATACCTACTGGAGCTAGATTACATCACAGAGGTACCCAATCACTACCATCAGACTACAATAAAAACTCTGCACCTATCCAATAGGTCTTATGAGTGCGTAGATTCTTTCATGTGTCCTTGTCTAACATGAAATACTGTTATACACAGTTCTACATTGTCTGCGCTGCATTGATTAAAGTAGCAGTTCCATTGTCAAGAGCTCCGGTGGGATCCTCGTACCAAAGCAGCCACAGAGAGAGACAGATAAGAAGCAAACAGACTTTACATATTGCAATGTGTCCCTTCTGCTGAGCTCTCCTGGACATTTATCACTAAAGAGACGCGTTCTCAGCTGCCTGGAAGAAGAAATACAAATGAACAATTTTAGCAGCAACGACGAAAGTTAAAAAGCAGCAGAAGAGGAAATAATTCTATCTGATGTATGAAGGAGAGGCACAGAAGAATAGGAAAGAGGGATGTGATTGTATTACATAGAAAATGTATTGAGAACATTATCTTTTATGTAACTTCTATCTATCTATCTATCTATCTATCTATCTATCTATCTATCTATCTATCTATCTATCTATCTATCTATCTATCTATCTAGCACACAAAAAAAATGGCGACCGCACACTGCGAATACTAATGCCACCTAAGCCGCTAAATATAAATAAATATGCATTACTGCTAAATCTACTTACAATAGGGAGGTTCTTAGCGCACATTTTGATCAAATTGTGTGAGCCCACCTGCCACAACAAGGCGACCTCTATGATGTGGGAACCTATGCTGCACATACACCGAGAACTGAGACTAAGCCTACATATATCTGGGGATGGTAGGAACCAGCATGAAACTAATTAAAATCACCCAGGGCAGAATGGGAGGAGTGCAAGAACAAAAAATGGAGGCAGCCACTAACCCCACATATATGAATCACACAAACAGAAAAGTTTGAACAGCACATTCCAACAAATTGAAACAAAACTTGTATACAGGTGAAAGAATGCCTGTGACTGCAAATATACAGCACACAGCTATCATCTATCCAGTGGCGTAACTATAGAGGTTGCAGCGGTCGCAATTGCGACTGGGCCCCGAAGGCACGGAGGCCTGCGGTCCCCGCACCACATCAATGAAAAGTTACTATAGTAACTGGGGCCTTTGTAATAAACTACATGGGCCCCTGTTACTATAGTAACTGACAGTACTTACTTCCCTCAGTTCCGGAGCGCAGTGGCAGTCCTGACGTCACGACACTATGCACTGCGCACAACATCCCGACCCTGGATGGAGTCAGGACCTCCGCTGCGGCTGAAGAGTTTAAATTTAATATTACTGTCTGCTGATGCTGATGGGTCGGAGTCCGACTCCCAGGACCCTCGCTAATCAGCTGTTTTGAAGGGGGTGCATCAGCCCGGTCAAGCACTACTTCCCCTTCATTCCGGTTACTTTCTCACACTGTGAATCGCCGACATGGACGTGTCAGTGAATCACAGTGTGAGAAAGGGAAATGAAGGGGAAGCAGCTCTTGTATGAGCTGCTGCACCCCCTTCAAAACATCGGATTAGCGGGGGTCCCCGACCCATCAACTATTGATGGCCTATCCTGAGGATAAGCCCTCAATGTTTAGGGACTGGACAACCCCTTTAAAGGGGTCTACCATGTGATAGGCTTAGACACAGGGCCCGAGCAGACAGTAATCTTATACTGTATAAGATTACTGTCTGCTGGACTCTGTTTCTAAGCCTACCTTAGGCTTAGATACAGGGTGCAACAAACAGTATCAAACATGCACATGGTCCCTGTATCTAAGGCCCTGTTCACATCAGTGTTGCCCTGCTGTTGAGGGGTTCCGTCTGAGGTTTCTGTCGGGTTAACCCCTCAACGGAAAGGCAAACGGAAGCCTTAGCTTCCGTTTGCATCACCATTGATCTCAATGGTGACGGAAACTTTGCTAATGGTTTCCGTTTGTCACTGTTGTGAACGGGTTCCATTGTTTGGCGGAATCAATAGCGCAGTCGACAACGCAAAACAACGGAACCCTGCCATAGCGGTGACAAACGGAAACCTTTAGCAACGTTTCTGTCACCATTGAGATCGATGGTGTTGGAAACGGAAGCTGAGGTTTCAGCTTGCCTTTCTGTTGAGGGCTTACCCGGCGGAAACCTCCGACGGAACCCCTCAACGGAAGGGCAGCGGTGATGTGAACAGGCCCTTACTGATGTTATTTTTGTGTGTTTGTTTTATTTTACACGTTCGGTTGTTAGACTACGTCGGATTCGAGGACTACTTCGATTATTATCAATTGACTGCGATGTTGTGGCCAGCACCCCTGATTGAACCCCTGTCTCTGTCTCCTGACCGCCGGCACACGAGTGAATCGTGGTGGGCTATTTGCACCTCATTAATCCAGGATGTGCTTTAGGCAAGCGAGAATGCTTAGTACCCTTGGGAAAAGGGACTGGCTGTCTCGATATGGGATGACATGGGGACAGAAACCTTGTTATGACTTTACAGAGGACATTGGAATAAGAAGCACTCCCCTTGTATATGTTGAGTGCGGACATAGTGCCTGGGATTATATTATTAACATGTTTGTATACATGGAATAAGAAAGGTGCCTTCTGCCCTCTCTTAATATGGCCGCGGCAACAGCGGTGTCCCTCCTGCGCACGCGCACATAGATATGACGCACGTGACTCAGCAGGGATTGCCATGGGCTGTATGTAGAGGTTATGCTGTGGGGAATGATTACTGGAACAATACACCAGTGTGGACATGCGCAGTATTCACAGCTAGACGCCGTCTTTTGGCTTTTGACATGACCTGCCTAAGTAGAGTCGTGTGTTAGTGAACCTTCACTTATCCCTTCCTATCCCTCCACCCCCACCTTTTAGAAAAGACACGTGACACCGAGGTTGGATGTGAAATTGCCACAGCAGCCGTTTATTAATTCCACAGTTTTATAAAATACCATTTAAATCCGAAACATTCGGATAACTAATTAGGAATCCAACCAGAGAATTCCTTCTAATAATTCACATGACCCAACATGGGTCAGAATCATAAATAACAATTTAACGTTAACATTAATCCGAGCAGGGGAAGTCCTTGAAGCCATTTTAGATATTCCTTTTTAAACACCCCGAGTTAGCCATCTGCAACCACCACCAACCAATTACCTCCAGCCGTAAACCAGCTCGGAGGCACCGCTCACCTCTGCAGATGGCTCCAACCACCAGAAGACCACTTCAAAGGGATAACACCCGATGAAGTCTTCAACCATGTACCTTTTTTGGGGGACGCATACCCCCGATGCGACCCCCCCACCATTTTGTACTGACTGACCTCAAGGACTCCCCCCGCCAGCTGCTATGACACCTGGACCTACTCCGAATGAAAATAAAAACAACATGTTAGATAAGCACACAGTAAAAGCAAAACACTCATAGACGGACTCACATAAAGACCACAAGGGATCAACAAACAAAGGGCGGGAGGGTGGGAGCTTATATAGGTATGTGTTACTCCTCCCGCTGCTTCCGGCTCAATGCCGAAAACAGCGGGAAGCTTGGTAACGGCCCCTAACTCCACCCTGCCTCTAATGCACCTCCCCCTACCTCTCCCGCATAGTTAACCCTTTCCCTACTAGGTCCGTCATGGAGGCTTCCCTCCTAAGCCTTGCAGGCTGCGTCCAGCCTCTTCTTGACCTGCCTAAGTAGAGTCGTGTGTTAGTGAACCTTCACTTATCCCTTCCTATCCCTCCACCCCCACCTTTTAGAAAAGACACGTGACACCGAGGTTGGATGTGAAATGGCCACAGCAGCCGTTTATTAATTTCACTGTTTTATAAAATACCATTTAAATCTGAAACATTCGGATAACTAATTAGGAATCCAACCAGAGAATTCCTTCTAATAATTCACATGACCCAACATGGGTCAGAATCATAAATAACAATTTAACGTTAACATTAATCCGAGCAGGGGAAGTCCTTGAAGCCATTTTAGATATTCCTTTTTAAACACCCCGAGTTAGCCATCTGCAACCACCACCAACCAATTACCTCCAGCCGTAAACCAGCTCGGAGGCACCGCTCACCTCTGCAGATGGCTCCAAGCACCAGAAGACCACTTTAAAGGGATAACACCCGATGAAGTCTTCAACCATGTACCTTTCTTGGGGGACGCATACCCCCGATGCGACCCCCCCACCATTTTGTACTGACTGACCTCAAGGACTCCCCCCGCCACAGCGAAACAGGCCTTGATCACCTTAAGCCTGTGAGTTCCGCCACACCACCACCACCCTTTCAATTCCCTCTGCTATTGCCAGGCTCCACAGATCGATCCCAACCTCGGTCAAATGAACCCCATCACTCCTCCAGTAGTTCCCCAATCCTGACTCCAAATCCCTGTGCCGCACGCAAATGCCCCCATTTTTGGCTACAAAACGGGACACCGCCCGATTAACTTTAATGCGAGCCTTATTGACTCTTTCCACTGACCTAGCCAGTCGCCAATGATTCCTTGGGACAATGTCCGACCACACTATCACCAACCTGGGATAAGAAACCCACAAACACAACATATCGTGTTTAATATCCCGCACCAACTCACGAAAGGGGCGGACCCCCAAGTCATTCCCACCCACGTGCAATACCAAGACCTCTGGAACCCTATCCAGCCGGGAATATGTCTGGAATTCTGCTAACACCCTGCTCCATGAAATACCTCTAAATCCCAGCCAATGCAAAACCGCATCCTGCCGCGGAATGCGCAACTGGCGACCGTCCGGGCAGACGTCCGCCCTCAAAGCCCCCCAATGCACGTAAGAGTGGCCCAACAACCACACCAGACACGGAGGCGGATCTGAAACGGAAAAGAAAGTTAGATACCAACACCCAAACATTTTTTAACCGCTAACAACATGACTCATAACAGATGGGGGCGGACATAAGACCTAAATCTGTTGGACTCCCAACGACCGATGCGCCGCACCCCTTCATCATCCAACCCCCAGCGCCCTGCTTCTGTTGCCGCGCCAATCCTGAAGGAATGAGATGAATACGGGCCCGCCGCGACACCGACCGCCGCCAAACATTTTTTAAATACAGCTCCAAATTGAAATCTGGACAAAAATGACCCATCCTCGTGACATAGCAATGGCAACTCTGGAGACCCCCCTCGTGGCTCAAAACCCCGCATGCAAGCGACCGGGCACATAGCCGAACCCGGGAGGGCGAACAAAACTATCAGCTTTCCCTTTCCCAATTGGTCAGTTCTTGACCGGCGCAAACATACCTCGAGCCGATCCGCATATAGGCTCACCTCCCCCAGTCTCAACCCCCCTGCCCGCTTGGTACTAGGCGACACCAGCTCGCCAATTCTAAATGCCCCAAAGAACGCCAAAGAAAATGCGAACCGAAACAACTCCATCTCGGCCGAAGAACGACAGACCGATGCTAACGATCCGCCCAAAGAGCTAAGCAGAGAAAACGACACAGGCCTTCTACAATCCGCCTCGACCCTACCTCGGCGCAGACCCTTCAAAGCCTGTCCCACTAAAAATTCCTTAGATATATCCCGAAAGCCCCGCAACTTAAAACCAAACGCTACCGCAGACATGAAACGATTAACCTTTGCCAATGAAAACCCCGCCTCCCAGGCGTCCCATAACCAGTACAAAAGTGCCACCAACCTGTCTCTATCCGTGTTGACGTCACCCAACTCTCTTACCCACTCCTCCCACTGCCTCCAACAAGCAGAATAAGCACTCCACGTTGTCCGCGCCAAAGACCTTTCCACCAATCGTTCTACGGGACCGAGACCAGATCCCAGAGATGTTCCGGACAAGCCAAACCGAGACAGTCCGCTCCCGGTGCCAATTGCCGAAACCGGTCCCACTGCGAGCGAGAAAGAGCATCAGCGATACAATTCCGTACCCCCGGCACATGAACTGCCACCACCCACGCGTTCAATGACAAGCACACCAACACTAAATGTCGCAACAACTGAACTACCGGCGGAGATGATGCCGTGATGTTATTAATGGCCAGCACCACCCCCATGTTGTCGCAGTAAAAACTAACCTTCTTATCCCTGAGCCTGTCCCCACAAATGGTCGTCGCAACCACGATGGGGAACAGCTCGAGCAGGGCCAGATTCCGCGTGAGTCCACTGGACACCCAGCTAGCCGGCCATTGACCTGCGCACCACGGACCTCCCCCGTACGCTCCAAAACCGCCCGCCCCAGCCGCATCCGTAAAAATATTTAAATCACTCGTATCCTGTGCCGGAGCCATCCATAGCGAGCGACCATTATACTGGCCCAAGAAGTCATCCCATACCTGCAGATCAGCTCGATGCTCCTCCTTGAGCCGCACAAAATGATGTGGCGCACGCACCCCCGCCGTTGCCGCCGCCAAACGTCTACCAAATACCCTCCCCATTGGCATAATCCGGTAAGCGAAATTCAACTTCCCCAGCAATGACTGAAGCTCACGCAGCGTAATTTTCTTTAACCTACAAGCCCGGCGTACCTCCTGAATCAAAGCCCCCAACTTATCCGCAGGAAGACGACACTCCATTGCCACCGAGTCAATTTCAATACCCAAAAAGCAAATAGTCGATACCGGGCCCTCAGTCTTTTCTGGCGCCAAAGGGATCCCAAAATCCCCCGCCACCTTCTGCAGTGCATGAAGCAAATTACCGCAAACCGGCGAACCCCCCGGGCCGACGCACAAGAAATCGTCCAAGTAATGTATCAAAGAGTCGACCCCAGCTACTCCCTTCGTCACCCACTCAACGAAGCTACTAAACGCCTCGAAGTATGCGCAAGAAAGGGAACATCCCATCGGAAGGCACCTATCCATGTAAAAAGCCCCATTCCAAAAACAACCCAACAGCCGTTGGCTCTTTGGATGAACTGGCAACAACCTGAAAGCTGCCTCGATGTCGGTTTTTGCTAACAGCGCGCCGGGACCCGCAGCCCGAACTAACCCCACCGCCTTATCGAATGAGGTATACACTACAGAGCACAACTCGTGATCAATCCCGTCAGTCACCGACGAACCCCTGAGAAACGATAAATGCTGAATCAAACGAAATTTCCGAGGCTCGCGCTTTGGAACAATACCCAACGGGGACACCACTAAATCTTTTGTTGGCGGATCAACAAAAGGCCCCGCCATGCGACCCAACAAAACCTCTTTAAACAATTTGTCTGACACGACCTGAGCATGCAAATAGGCCGACTTAAGGTTCCTCCGCGTAACCGGGACCTCATAAGGAGGAGGAGGAATAATAAAACCAACACAAAACCCTTCGTAAAGTAACTTGGCCGCCGCCCTATCCGGATACTCATTTAGATAAGGGACCATCCTTTCCACCCTCACCGGTGACAACCCCTTGACTAACCGAGGAGGACTGGTTCCCTGACCTCTTCTTTCGCATTCATTTTGCAGCCCCGTGGGATGCCCCATTACACTCTGAACACACGTGCTTGAACTTGCACGTGGCCCCGAACTTACACTGGCCATCGTTGAATTGCCAGCAGAATCCCAGCTTTGCCCCGACGCCTTCCCCGACCTGACTGGACTGGCCTCCCTGGCCGACGCTCCCGGGAAAGGACTGCCTAACCGGAGCCGTAACCCTTAACCAGAGAGCAATATCCTTCTGGTCCCACCGAATCGCCGGCCGCACCGCTTTCCGCTGACGGAATTGCTCGTCGTATCTTAGCCACGCCTGCCCCCCGTACGCCCTATGAGCCTCCCCAATGGCATCAAAATAGCAAAACAACGCCGAACAATTTTCCGGCGCCTTTTCCCCTATTACACTGGCCAATATGGCGAACGCCTGCGACCAATTGACAAACGTCTGCGGGATAAGCCTATACTGCCGACGTTCCTCCTCATCCTTCTTACTCTCGTTCCGCTTGCTCTTATCCAAATTGAATTTAGCAAGCGGCAGGAGAGAAAAAATCTCGACATATTCGTCCTTCCATATCCGCTCACGCACCTCCTGCTTTAAATGCGCCCCCAACGGACCTTCGAAGCAAACATACACCTCCCCACGAGCACGATCATCAATACGCACCCTATCGCCCGACCGCCGCGCCCGACCGCGCCGCTACCGGCCGCCGACGCTACGCTAGCAGCCCCCCCGCCGACACCCGACATAAAAATCGCAGGATATGGCAAAGACGGAGTTATGCACTCACCGGGCTGCACAGGCGCTGTGTTCCCGTCAGCCGGACCATCCTGACCTCGCCGATAAACGTCCAGTTCACCTTCCTCCAGCTCCTCTCTCGCAGACGACTGGCCATCCCACCGACATCTCCTACACGGGGACGACGACGCGCTGACAGATGGGCCGGCAACCTGCCGCCCGACCGCTGGGACCCAGACTTCCGACCGGACCTGTTGCCTCGTCATCGCTGCAGCTCTAGGCGTCCGTCTAGACGATCCCGATGAAGCCTGCCCCCTGGCCGGAGCATCACCAGGCGGGGCGGCCGTAGATTGTCCTCCAAATCTTGCATCCGATGGGGGAGGGGTGACAGGGAGCCCGGCCTGCGACTCCCTGATTACCGCCGGACCCCGTCGCGGCTGGGGATTCCTGCCAGGATGCAGGGCCTGGGAAGAGGCGGCCCCCCCAGCTGCCTGGCCTGCAGCGTCCTTTGTAGGGCTCCCTCTGCGACGCCGTTTCCGCGGGACCACCTCAGGGCTGAGGCGTTCTGGAGGGCGGGACCGCCGGGAGCGACGGGTAGACCCGGCCTGAGTCACCGTCTCCCCTGGCGACGCTCTCTGCCTCCTCTGAGCAGGAGCGGGTGTTGCCGACTCCCCCCCCGCTGCCATATTACTGCTAGGAAGGGGGCCGGGGGAGGGGAGCCTGTCCCCTTCAGCAACAGACCTCGGGTGCCGTGCCTGACGTGGCGACGATTCGGCGTCCGGGATCGCGGTGAGTGCCGCCACGGTCTCCTCCAACCATCCGGGACCATGGTGAACAGCTGCGGCACGCAGCCGCACAAGTATGTCGGCCTCCAACATAGCACAGAGCGGGACAACGGAGGAGCTTATACAGGTATGTGTTACTCCTCCCGCTGCTTCCGGCTCAATGCCGAAAACAGCGGGAAGCTTGGTAACGGCCCCTAACTCCACCCTGCCTCTAATTCACCTCCCCCTATCTCTCCCTCATAGTTAACCCTTTCCCTACTAGGTCCGTCATGGAGGCTTCCCTCCTAAGCCTTGCAGGCTGCGTCCAGCCTCTTCTTACAGGGCACTTTTGATTGTGTTGGATCTCCAGGCAGTAAGTTATTGAAGTTATTAATTAGGAACATGTGTCTATATGGATTTATGATTAACCAATTATCTATGAAATAGGCATTATACAGGTCATTTTATGTATATGTTTTTGTGTACATTTATCACTACGCCCTTTGAACTTTTCTAGATTTGGAGTTACGATCTTATGAATTACACATATCCGATAGTATGTACAGTGAAGGAAATAAGTATTTGATCCCTTGCTGATTTTGTAAGTTTGCCCACTGTCAAAGACATGAACAGTCTAGAATTTTTAGGCTAGGTTAATTTTACCAGTGAGAGATAGATTATATTTTAAAAAAAAAACAGAAAATCACATAGTCAAAATTATATATATTTATTTGCATTGTGCACAGAGAAATAAGTATTTGATCCCTTTGGCAAACAAGACTTAATACTTGGTGGCAAAACCCTTGTTGGCAAGCACAGCAGTCAGACGTTTTTTGTAGTTGATGATGAGGTTTGCACACATGTTAGATGGAATTTTGGCCCACTCCTCTTTGCAGATCATCTGTAAATCATTAAAGGGAATGTGTTGCCAGAAAAACATGTGTTTTTTTTTAAAATTTAAACATTTAGTGTGTGGGTGATTAAACATTGTTCAAATTTTTTTTTTTTTTTTGGCACGAGCCAGGAAATATTATAAATTATTTCTAATTTATAATACTACCCATTTTTGGCCACTAGATGGGGCTGTTCCCAATTTGCAGCATTGCAACATTGGGTTAAAAGCCCTCGCTCTAGTGAGCTCTCAGCATCCACCCCTCCTTTATCCTGGCTAGTGCCGGGATAAACGAGGGGTTTGAAAGGTTTAACCTCCTACACTGTGTGTCGCCATTTTTTGAGGTAACCCACAGTGTAGTAGGTTTACATACAGTAGTAAACACACACAAACACTAACATACATTGAAATCTCTTACCTGCTCCTGCCGCCGCGGCTCCCTCCGGCCCGTCCGCTCCGTTTGCTGCCGCTGTTCCATGTGCACAAGTCCGGAAGCCGCGACCGGAAGTAGTAATATTACTGTCCGGCCGCGACTTCCGGTCCACAGGAAAATGGCGCCGGACGGCGCCAATTTCGAATAGGACTGTGTGGGAGCGGCGCATGCGCAGTTCCCACACAGACGCCGTACACGGCAGTCAATGGGACGGGAGCCGTTCGCAGTCCCTATGGGACTGTGGCTGCCGTATTCCATGTCTGTGTGTGTCGTTAATCGACACACACAGAAATGGAACAAAAAATGGCAGCCCCCATAGGGAAGAAAAAGTGTAAAAATAAGAAACAGTAAAACACAAACACACAAATGAATATAAACGTTTTTATTACAGCACTAACATCTTTAACATATAAAAAAATTATTTGCGATGACACTGTTCCTTTAAGATTTCGAGGCTGTCTCTTGGCAACTCGGATCTTCAGCTCCCTCCATAAGTTTTCGATGGGATTAAGGTCTGGAGACTGGCTAGGCCACTCCATGACCTTAATGTGCTTCTTTTTGAGCCACTCCTTTGTTGCCTTGGCTGTATGTTTCGGGTCATTGTCATGCTGGAAGACCGAGCCACGAGCCATTTTTAATGTCCTGGTGGAGGGAAGGAGGTTGTCACTCAGGATTTGACGGTACATGGCTCCATCCATTCTCCCATTGATGCGGTGAAGTAGTCCTGTGCCCTTAGCAGAGAAACACCCCCAAAACATAATGTTTCCACCTCCATGCTTGACAGTGGGGACGGTGTTCTTTGGGTCATAGGCAGCATTTCTCTTCCTCCAAACACGGCGAGTTGAGTTAATGCCAAAGAGCTCAATTTTAGTCTCATCTGAATACAGCACCTTTTCCCAATCACTCTCAGAATCATCCAGATGTTCATTTTCAAACTTCAGACGGGCCTGTACATGTGCCTTCTTGAGCAGGGGGACCTTGCGGGCACTGTAGGATTTTAATCCATTACGGTGTAATGTGTTACCAATAGTTTTCTTGGTGACTGTGGTCCCAGCTGCCTTGAGATCATTAACAAGTTCCCCCCGTGAAGTTTTTGGCTGAGCTCTCACATTCCTCAGGATCAAGGATACCGCACGAGATGAGATTTTGCATGGAGCCCCAGATCGATGTCGATTGACAGTCATTTTGTATGTCTTCCATTTTCTTACTATTGCACCAACAGTTGTCTCCTTCTCACCCAGCGTCTTACTTATGGTTTCGTAGCCCATTCCAGCCTTGTGCAGGTCTATGATCTTGTCCCTGACATCCTTAGAAAGCTCTTTGGTCTTGCCCATGTTGTAGAGGTTAGAGTCAGACTGATTAATTGAGTCTGTGGACAGGAGTCTTTTATACAGGTGACCATGTAAGAGCTGTCTTTAATGCAGGCACCAAGTTGATTTGGAGCGTGTAACTGGTCTGGAGGAGGCTGAACTCTTAATGGTTAGTAGGGGAACAAATACTTATTTCTCTGTGCACAATGCAAATAAATATATATAATTTTGACTATGTGATTTTCTTTTTTTTTTTTATATAATCTCTCTCACTGGTAAAATTAAGCTAGACTAAAAATTCTAGACTGTTCATGACTTTGACAGTGGGCAAACTTACAAAATCAGCAAGGGATCAAATACTTATTTCCTTCACTGTATATTTATACTTTAGTCACTTTTATGATTATAATCCTGTAATTACATGGCGTACGCTATATAAACCACATGATGCACATTGTTGTTACTGCTTGAGAAAGGCCACGCTGGGGCGGAAACGTTGCACTGTCTATGGGTGAATGAAACACATTTTTTTCACTTGAAATTGCTTGGTGTGGAGTGCTGCCTACCCGTTGAATCTCTAATTGTTTGGAACCGGACATCGGCGTCCCGAGGCTTGCACCCTTTAACCCGTTGCGCACCTTCTCCGCAATAGTACTAACAATATAATACATCTAATAATATTCTTTAGTGCCCATTAGGGCCCACCAGCCCTCTTTAGTGCCCACCATCCCTCTTTAGTGCCCACCAGCCATCTTTAGTTCCCACCAGCCATCTTTAGTGCCCACCAGTCATCTTTAGTGCCCACCAGCCCCCTTTAGTGCTCACTATCAGCTCATTATAGTGCCCATCAGCCCTCAGTAGTAACAATCAAATCTATATAATAATTTTCTTTAGTGCCCATCAGTATATAAGCCCCTTTTAGGGCCCATCAGCCCTCTTTACTGCCCATCCTTTAGTGCTGCTATAGAGCCTACCAGCACCTTTTATCGTCCACCAGCACCTTTTACTGCCCACCCTTTAGTGACGCTATAGTGTCTGCCAGCACCCATTAGCGTCCACCAGCACCCTTTACTGCCCATCCTTTAGTACTGCTATAGTCCACCAGCACCTTTTAGTGTCCACCAGGACCCATTACTGCCCACACTTCAGTGACACTATAGTGTCTGCCAGCACCCGTTAGTGCCCACCAGCACCGTTTACTGCCCACCCTTTAGTGCCAATCATCACTACTTCAACCTCGCTCACTACTACCATATATTTGAGTAGTAGTTTTGTGGGGTTCTACATTTTATCTTCATAAAAAAAAAAAAAATATACAAAAAAAGTTTTAGTCATTTAGGTTAATTTAGTCGTAATTTTGTGTGCTACTTTTGCACGTCACAGTTTCCTTGCCAATACTGTTCAGGAATTTCGTTTTGCACGTCAGGGTTAGTGCAGCGTTATTACACACCCATAATGTCTCGTCTATTTAGCGTGGAGGAGGCATATGCCATTTTATTTTCAGATACGGAAAGCGCCAGTGAGGGTGGATCTGAGATTTTGTTATCCTCCTCCACTGATGAGGAACCCCCTCAGAAACGAAGCAGGGCTAGTGATCCGAATGAGCCCAGCACCAGTGACCCCATATGGCTACCGCTTACCTCTTACACAGCTGAAATTCCTGAGTTTACCTCTGCCCCTGGCATAAAAATAAATCCAACTGACTTTCAGGAAATAGATTTTTGTTAATGGTTTTTTTCGGATACTTTAGTTAACTTAATGGTTGTGCAAACAAATTTATATGCACAACAATTCTTAGCCAAAAATCTGACATCCCATTATGCCAGAACCCAAGCTTGGCATCCAACCAATACAAATGAAATTGCAACCTTCTGGGGGCTCTTGCTCCACATGGGCCTTATAAAAAAGCCAACCATCAAATCGTATTGGTCCACAGATATTTTGTATGATACACCTGTATTCCTTGCTGTGATGCCTCGAAAACGTTTTGAGGCCCTTTTAAAGTTTTTACACTTTGCTGACAATGAGCAGTGCCCACCCTCGGATGATCCAAATTTTGATAGGCTGTTCAAAATTAGGCCCATCATCACATATTTTAATTTGGTTTTTGCAGAAGTTTATGTTCCTGAAAAAAACATAGCCATTGACGAATCATTAGTCCATTTCAAAGGAAGGCTTCATTTCCGACAATATTTGCCAAACAAGAGAGCCAGATATGGCATAAAAATATATAAACTGTCCGAGAGCCAGTCTGGATACACACACTCCTTTCGTGTGTACGAGGGGAAAGACACACAGATTAGTCCCCCAGAGTGCCCCCCAGTTCTTGGCACAAGCGGTAAAATAGTGTGGGATCTGCTGCATCCTCTGATGGATAAGGGGTACCACCTATACCTCGACAACTTCAATACTAGCGTTCCGCTTTTTAAGTGCCTTGTTGAAAGGAAAACACTGGCCTGTGGCACTGCTCGCAAGAATCTAAAATACCTCCCAAAGCCTTTTCTTGCTGAAAAACTGTCAGTTGGCGAAACCAGGGCACGATATGATGAAAATGTGCTCCTGGTAAAATTCAGGGACAAAAAATAGGTCCTCATGCTCTCCACAATCCATGGCAACACCACAAACCCAGTTTCAGTGCGTGGAACAAGCACCACTGTTTCAAAGCCTGTATGTATACAGGCCTACAACAAGCATATGGGAGGGGTGGATTTTGGAGATCAACGAATGAAGCCATACTGTGCCATGCGAAAGACAAAAGTATGGTACAAAAAACTGTCCGTATATTTAATTGAAATGGCCCTCCTCAATTCTTTTATTTTGTACCGAAGTGCTGGCAATCGTTCTAGGTACCTCGAGTACCTTGAAAAAGTAATAAAAAAAATTATTTTTAAAGACCAAGAGGAAGGAGCGAGTAGCAGGGCTTCAGGAAGTAAGGCAAGTAGAATTGTCCCTGGCCAGCACTTCCCCAGTGAAGTACCCCCAACGGAAAAAAAGAGCCATCCACAAAAACAATGTCGCGTGTGCTCGAAGAGGGGTATCCGAAAGGATACGATATATCAATGCAGCACTTGCCCCTCCAAACCAGGGCTTTGCATGAAAGAATGTTTCAGAATTTACCATTCTTCAGTGGACTACTAATATTTTTCATGCCTTTTGCCATTTTCAGGATGTCCATATAAACTTCATCTTAAATTTTATGTCACCTTCATTTAAAAATTGTCCACTTGTGCACCAATTGGATATATAAAACAAAACAAAAAATCATTATATCCCTAGATGAATACCACCATGGTGGCCCAAAATCACCCAAGCAAAAACTAGGCCTTGAACAGCCTCATGGTACACTTTCACTTCCGGGCCCCACCGTGTGCCTGTACAATACAAAAAGGTCCTATATAGGGTATCAATGAACACAGGAAAAAAAACTGAATGAATTGTGAGTTCTTTTTTTCCCCATTGGTGCTTGATACATCCCCAAAATGTTTCATCAAACTCACACGTTTGTAAAATAAATAAAAAATAAAATTCTACCAATTTTGTTTTAATTCCTAATCTGAAAAGTCAAATTTCTCACTATACCCCTAGATGAATACCTTGAGCGGTATAGTTTTCTTAATTGGGTCACATCTTGTGAGTTTCCTCTATATTGGTACCTCATGGGCTCTGAAAACACAATATGATGCCTGAAAAATATTCCAGCAGAATCTGTGATCTGCTCCCTCCTTTCTGACCCTTGCCATGTGCCCATATAGCCGTTTACAGCCACATATGGGGTATTGCTGTAATCAAGAGAAAATGGGTAACAAATTGAGCAGTGCTCTTTCTCCTATTGCCCCTTGTATAAATGAAAAGTTTTGGACTTAATCAACATTTTATTGGAAAAAATGTAATTTTTCATTTTCACGGCCCAATGTTTATGACTTCTATGAAACATCTGTGGAGTCCAAATGCTCACTACACCCCTAAAACAAAATCCTCAAGGGGTGTAGTTTCCAAAATGGGGTAATTTCTTGGGGGTTTTCACTGTACTAATACCTCAGGGGCTCTTCAAATGCAACATGGCGCCTGAAAACCATTCCAGCAAAATCTGCGCTCCAAAATCCAAATGGTGCTCCTTCCCTTCTGAGCCCTGCCGTGGGTCTAAACAGAAGTTTATGACCACATATGGGTTATTGACATAATCAGGAGAAATTGCTTTACAAATGTTGGGGTGCTTTTTCTCCTTTATTCCTTGTAAAAATTTTAAAATTCTATGTTTTTTCAGAAAAAAAGAATATCTTCATCTTCACATACTAATTCCAATAAATGCAGCAAAAAACCTGTGGGGTCAAAATGCTAACCATACCACTAGAAAAATTCCTTGAGGGTTATAGTTTCCAAAATGGGATCACTTATGGGGGGTTTCCACTGTTTAGGTCCCTCCAGGGCGTTGCAAACCTGACACGGCACCGAAAACCATTCCAGTAAAATCAGCACTCCAAAATCCAAATGGCGCTCCTTCCCTTCTGAGCCCTGCTGTGGGTCCAAACAACAGTTTATTACCACATATAGGGTATTTCCGTAATCGGGAGAAATTGCTTTACAAATGTTGGGGTGCTTTTTGTCCTTCATTCCTTGAAAACATTCAAAATTTCTACGTTTTTCCAGAAAAAAAGTAGATTTTCATTTTCACAGACTAACTCCAATAAACATAGCAAAATACCTGTGGGGTCAAAATGCTAACAATATCCCTAGATAAATTCCCTGAGGGGTGTAGTTTAAAAAAATGGGGTCACTTTTGGGGGTTTCCACTGTTTTGGCACCACAAGACCTTTTCAAACCTGACATAGTGCCTAAAATATATTCTAAAAAAAGGAGGCCCCAAAATCCACTAGGTGCTCCGTT
>NC_134688.1:28932012-28960716 GCF_050947455.1 Rhinoderma darwinii
ATCTATCTATCTCATATCTATCTCATATCTATCTATCTATCTATCTATCTATCTATCTATCTATCTATCTATCTATCTATCTATCTATCTATCTATCTATCTATCTATCTATCTATCTATCTATCTATCTATCTATCTATCTATCTATCTCATATCTATCTATCTCATATCTATCTATCTATCTATCTATCTATCTATCTATCTATCTATCTATCTATCTATCTATCTATCTATCTATCTATCTATCTATCTATCTATCTATCTATCTATCTATCTATCTATCTATCTATCTATCGGAGAGAGTTGTATAATCAGGTATAATATGTATAATCCTAACGTGATAAAAAAGAACAAATATTCTGAGACTAGTACACAAGACGGGATCACCTTCTACCAGCATGCGATGGTTTCTGTTAATATAAAAAAAAACATCATGTGATGAAATCCTCAGAAATGGGAATAGTCATTAGGAAACTGCACCTTCCAATAATGTGTGTCGTTTGTCTTCATGTAATTAAGTGGATCCTGAGGCTCTAAAGTGACATTATTCTGTAGGAGGGAAATTGCTACCACTATCTGAAGCCGATTGTATCTCCACAGCAAGCAACTGCATATGCCACATACCCCTACAGAATATACAGATGTAGCCATCTTTAACTTGACTCTGATAACTTGCTGCAGTGTTATATCACACAACAAATGCCATTATAAAGTCATTGAAAAAGTCAAGATAAGGGATCTAAACACTGTTTATTTAATGCGTTAAAAGTCAAGATAAAGACAACAACATCTGTGGGTTTCTCTTTATGGAGCTGAAAAATTGCACTGCGCCACAGAGGGAGAAAGTTGTGTCTCTACTGCCGCTATACGAAGCTACCCTGTAAGTCATGTTCTAAGGGTCTTTTCATACATTGTGGTCATATTGCGTTTTTCGTTGTTACATACAGTATATCCCAAAACCGCGATATGACAGCAACATGTGAATAGACCCTTAAAACATGACTCGAGTTACCAGCCAAGCAAGAGCCACCTATCTGTGGGCAGCACTGTTTCAGGCAGAGGCGTAACTAGGAAAGACTGGGCCCCATAGCAAACTTTTGACTGGGGCCCCCCCTCCCCTGGGTGTCACACAACCCCCCCCCCCTTGTAGATAGTGCCTTTTTTACAGCCCCTTGTAGATAACGCCATACAGCCCCCCCTGTAGATAACGCCATACAGCCACCCTGTAGATAACGCCATACAGCCCCCCTCTGTAGATAGCGCCATACAGCCCCCTCTGTAGATAACGCCATACAGCCCCCCTGTAGATAACGCGATACAGTCCCCACTGTAGAGAACGCCATACAGCCCCCCTGTAGAGAACGCCATACAGCCCCCTGTAGATAACGCCATACAGTCCCCCCTGTAGAGAACGCCATACAGCCCCCCTGTAGATAACGCCATACAGTCCCCACTGTAGAGAACGCCATACAGCCCCCCTGTAGAGAACGCCATACAGCCCCCCTGTAGGGAACGCCATACAGCCCCCCCTGTAGAGAACGCCATACAGCCCCCCCTGTAGGGAACGCCATACAGCTCCCCCTGTAGGGAACGCCATACAGCCACCCCCCCTGTATGGAACGCCATACAGCGTTCCCCCCCCTGTAGGGAACGCCATACAGCGTCCCCCCTCCCAAAAAAATGCGACCTACAGTGTGTCCTACAAAATACATGTATCCCCTCTCCACAGGATCTCCACAGGATAGGGGATACATGAGTGATCGCTGGCAGCGATAGGGAGAATGGGGGACTGAAAGTCCCCTGAACTTCTCCATGACAAACCTCTGACTTCCGGCGTCTGCGCAGCTCAATAAAAATGAAAGGAGCGCTGGTCACGCATGCGCACAAGCACGACCGGCGCTCCATTCATTTCTCCAGAGCTGCCGACACAGACCCCGGAAGTCCGAGGTTAATCATGGAGAACTTCAGGGGACTTTCAGTCCCCCGTTCTCCCTATCAATGCCAGCGATCACACATGTATCCCCTATCCTGTGGAGATCCTGTGGAGAGGGGATACATGTCCTGTGGAGAGGGGATACATGTCCTGTGGAGAGGGGGGGGGATACATGTCCTGTGGAGAGGGGGGGGGATACATGTCCTGTGTAGAGGGGGGGGATACATGTCCTGTGGAGAGGGGGGGGATACATGTCCTGTGGAGAGGGGGGGGGATACATGTCCTGTGGAGAGGGGGGGGGGATACATGTCCTGTGGAGATCCTGTGGAGAGGGGATACATGTCCTGTGGAGAGGGGATACATGTCCTGTGGAGATCCTGTGGAGAGGGGATACATGTCCTGTGGAGATCCTGTGGAGAGGGGATACATGTCCTGTGGAGAGGGGGGGGGGGGATACATGTCCTGTGGAGAGGGGGGGGGGATACATGTCCTGTGGAGAGGGGATACATGTCCTGTGGAGAGGGGGATACATGTCCTGTGGATAGGGGATACATGTCTTTTGCTCTATTTTGAGCCTTCAGGACCAGACACCGTTTAGCCATTTTTAGCATGTGTTAGTTAAATGGCTATAACTTTTTTATTTGTTGGGCTAACGACGTGATTTTTACGACGTTTTTTTCCGTAGACAATGCAGGTTTCATTTTTTATCGTTTTTATACACACCTTTTTTGCTATTTTAGAATTTTTATTCATAAAGTTTGAAAATAATAGTAAAAAAATAAGCTTTTTTACATTTCAGCTATTTTTTTTTGGGTAATAACATAGTTTTACCCTAAAATAGACCTTTTATTTGTGATCGTCGTTGTCTACCGTAAATTTTTATATATTACATGTCTATATTAGGGTAATTAGGTCAGCGCTAGCGTTACAACAATGATTGGCGGGGGGGGGAACATTTTTTTTTGGGGTGGGTATTTTATGTATATTTATTATTTAAATTTTTTTTTGCTCTTTACTTTATTATTTTTTTATTACTATGGTCTGTCCCCCAAAGGTCAAAGAAGACCTTTGGGGAACTTTATATATATTTTTTCTTTCTTTTACACCATGTTTTTCCTCTGTAACTGGAGCTGCACAGCAGCCCCAGTTACAGGGGAAATCAGCCCTCTCATAGTGACGATTGTCACTAATAGGGCTGTGCTGGGTCTAGTAAGACCCAGCAGCAATCTGTCAGTAACGGCACCCGGCGATCATGTAACCGGTCACATGATCACCGGGAGGAATAGAGACAGCGCCGCTGCTGCTGTCTCTATTCCTGTACACAGCGCGCATTCAGCGCTGTGTACAAGTGATCAGAGAAGACAGAAGCAGCGAAAGCTGATTCTATCCTCTCCTCAGGGTCCCCGGCAGTCACTGACAGCCGGAGACCCGACATTCAGCTGCCCGATCGCGCGGGCAGCAAGTTAAAACCCGAGCCGTAAAAAGTCTATGGCTCGGGTTTTAAGGACCCATCCCTGACCGCTGGCCGTAAAAATACAGCCAGCGGTCGGGAACCAGTTAATGGCAGAGCGGGGAGATACCTCCCTGCTCTGCCGTAGTGTTCAGTGGCGTCCCGCTGTAGCAGCCATAGCGGCTGCTAGCGGAGCCTCTGGCCATGATGGGGGCCCGTGCCGGCGGGCGACACGGGCCCCCTCATGCCGCAGGCCCCGTAGCAGCCGCTACTGCTGCTACGGCGGTAGTTATGCCACTGGTTTCAGGGTATGTGCACACGCTGAGAGGCTTTTACGGCTGAAATGACAGACTGTTTTCAGGAGAAAACAGCTGCCTCGTTTCAGCCGTAATTGCTCCTCCTCGCATTTTGCGAGGCTTCTCTGACAGCCGTAAATTTTGAGCCTCAGAGTTATTGGTCCTCATCAGAACAGATTAGGATTCTAATTGACTGTGTAAGATGCCACGTGTAATGGCTTTCAAAAGATACGGATTCCTATTGTGAAGATCAAGGCTCTTTAAAGAGTTAATGAGCTATATTGCTCCCAGGGAGTAAATGCTGCATAATTTCCACACACAATTCCGTTGCGGAAATTCTGCATCGTTTACGCTACGTGGGAACCCGGCCTTAGGGTAAGTTCCGACACAAAGGATGCGTTGCAGATTTTCTGCAACAGAAAATCTGCAGTAGAATCTCAAAAACGCTGCTAAATATGTCACAAAAGTCTGCACCAAATAGTTTGTTTTTCCTGCTGATATTGCTGCAGAAATGTTCCGTTTTGTTCCGCAGTTTTGACTGCAGATTTAGGCCGAGTTTCCACGTAGGGTCAACTCCGCAGCATTTACAGTAGCAGAAAAGTGGATAAGGTTTTTGTAAATCTCATGCCCACGCTGCGAAAAAACCCGCAGTGTAAACGCTAACAAATTGACCTGCGGTGTGGAATTTAATTCCGCGAATGTCAATTTATGCTGCGTTTTTCTTGATTTTCTGTTGTGGGTTTTCCCCTTTGAATTCAATAGGGGTGCAAAACCCTCAACAGAAAGCCAAGTGTTTGCGACTTTTGCGACGTAATCGCAGTGAAAAAAAATATTTATACTTACCCAGAACGCCCTCCTCCTTCCTGCAGTCCGGCCCCCTGGGAGGACGTTTCATCATATGTGACCGCTGAAGCCAAACACAGGCTGCAGCGTCATTGTAGGAGGCCAAACTACACGCAGAGAAGAGGGGTAAGCATTAAAGTTTTTTTTTTTTCAAGCGCTGCTTTACGCAGAGGAAATTCCGTCCGAAAAACCGCACTACAATGTGGTGCGATTTTTCAGACGGAAGGTGCTGTGGTTTCCAGGTCGGATACGCTGCACAGTTTTTACGCAGCGTATCCGACCTGTGGGAACCCGGCCTTAGTGTTAAAAATTGGTTATAGCAAAGTATATGTGCACCTGCAAACTTCCAGCGGTTTTTACTGCGTTTGCGCTGCGTAAAAACCGCAGCAACATAAATCTGTTGTGGAATTTCTGTTCCCCATTGACGTCTATCGGCCAAACACGCAGCATCTCCGCACAGAACATGCAGCATAAATTATCATGCTGCGGAATTGAAAAACGCACCGCAGACCACTTTCCACACGACTTTGTGCCGTTTTTTCTCTTCAGTGTGGGCATGAGATTTTCTATATCTCATCCACTTTGCTGCTACTGTAAACGCTGCGGAATTACTGCACAGAATTCTGTTTGCGAAAATTCCGCAGCATTTACACTACGTAGGAACTCAGCCTAAGGGTGAGGCCACATGGACCGACCCCGACCCATCTGTGATGCGCCCAACAACCGCGCTGGCACCATGTTCGGCGCGGCTGTCAAATAGCCTGTTAATGGCCGCACGTTATTGCGGGTAACACGTGTCTTTATCTGTAAAATTGTGCAGCCATTAATTAATACACCCTTGTTGGCTGCATGATTTTGCGGGTAAAGGGACAATAATGCGCGGTCATTAACAAGCTATTTGACAGCCGCGCCAAACTAGATCCTGGCGCAGTTGTTGGCCATGTTGCGGCCAAGTCAGGGCTGCTGCGTGTGACCTCACCCATATACTATCAGCACTGATTGTGTAGGGACACACTTGAGGCCGGGTTCCCACGTAGCGTAAACTCTGCAACGGAATTGTGTGCGGAAATTCTGCAGCATTTACTGTAGCAGCAAAGCGGATGAGTTTAAGAAAATCTCATGCCCACGCTGTGAAAAAAAACCCGCAGCGTAAACGTTAATAAATTGACCTGCGCTGCGGAATTTAAATCCTGTGTATTCGTTGATTTTCTGTTGCAGGTTTTCCCCATTGAATTCAATGGGGATACAAAACCAGCAACAGAAATCCAAGTTTTGCGACTTTTGTGGCTTATTAGGCCGCAAAAATTGCAACTACGGAAAAACAAACAAAAAAAACCATACTTACCCAGAAGTCTGTGTTTCTTTGTCCAGTCCGGCCCCGTTGGACAACGTTGCATCCCATTCGACTGCTGCAGTCAATCACAGGTTCTAGCGGCCGTCACATGAGATGAAACATCACCCCTGGAGGTCGGCCTGGATGACATCAGAGGGCCGGCCTCCTGGGATGACGCTACATCTGATGTGACCGCCGCTGCAGGCAATCATAGGCTGCAGCAGTCACATGAGCTGCGGGGCATCCAAGGAGGCTGAACCGGACTGCACAGGAGGGACGGGTCGCCATAACAACGGCCTAGGTAAGTATGAGCGTGCTTTACCGTTGCTTTCTGCAGAGGAAAATCTGTCCAAAAAATTGCACCACATTGTGGTGCGGTCTTTCTGACAGAATGTACTGCAGGTTCCAGGTCAGGTACACTGCACAGTTTTTACACAGCATATCCGACCCGTGGGAGCCCGGCCTTAGGGATAAGGGAGTGGTAAAACCCAGTTGTCATTTTATTCATTTTCAGGAAGAGTAACAGAGGAATGGCACAATGCAGTGTATTATAAAAAGTTGTTACAAACTTGTTTTATGAAAAGATGTTCCAAAAATTGTATTTTTATGTGGAATACAAGTATTTACTAAAAGTATCATGTCAGGAGAGCTCAGAGGTCCTCTTTAAAAATTACGGACAACAATATGGGCCCTTTTAAATAAATTAACAAAAACAGAACCTCACCCTTCGTTTTTTATTTATTTTTACATTAAGTAAAACAAGACATCATCATCTCTTTTACGGCTGCAGCTTTTCTAATAACTGACTTTATTACATATTTGTGCAAACAAACCGTACAGATGTTTCCTCTTCAGGTCGTCACCTCCTGTTTTCTAAGTCCCCAGGAGTAAAATCAGTGGATTCTACCAGATATCATTACACTTTGTGAAGTTAATTCTTTTTCTATGTACACTAAAATATTGTCACGAAAGTAACTATAATGTATTCAATATCAGAGTAACTACCGGAAATATCATTCGCAGTCTACTCAAATAGACAACGGCACTTCATCTAATGGTCCAATTTGTAGGAGTTCAGCTCCTGGTGGAATTATTGAGTTGACAATGTACTGCTGTTATTTTACTGATATTGATAGCTGACAGTATTATATAATATTACATGGATCATATATTGCAGCTGGGCTACAGGATAAAGCATCTAGCGGAGGGACATCCTTAGGCAATGTAGATATTACAGATGAGCGATCCTCTAAATATTGTCTTTGGTTGTTTTTTGGGACGCCCTTTATAAAACAGAGCGGAGCTGCTATTGCTCAGGCAAACCCGGTCTGTCCATGTTTTGCATGGCTTGCCAGTAATTTAAATAGGCACATGTAATACTACATTTGCCCTGTAGTGGCCGTAGCAGAGAAACTTCTCCTAAATCATTTTTTTGCCGTTGATCTCACGGAGATCGGCTGATCACTGAGGCAGCTCTCATAGTAAAGGGTTTCTGTGAATATATCACCCCTTTAGCGATTTTTCTACCTTTGTAGGTTTATGGAATGTCAATTTTTTTGGGGTCTTTATAGTAAGAAAAATGTCTGGCAACTGCAATTTTTGGAGCAGAGAGGGACCTACATTTAGATTTTTATCTTGTTATTCAATATTGTACGCAATGAGAGGAACCAATAGGTACAGCTGGAGCACAAAAATTCTCGGAGTACACCAGAAAATGTTTTTTTCCCCTATTTCCCACCCCCATCCAGACCTGCAGGCAGTGTATTCCTGCAGGCAAAACCAAGGCGATTGCTTCTGTCTGTGGTTACTTTACTAATTTTGGGTTTTTCATATCAAGTAGTTATATTTGTAGTAAATGAGATGCAGTAGTCATTTTATTGCTTACAGCACACTTTACCGCTCTTGTGCCTTATTCTCTTGAATTCCCTCCCTCATTTCAGCCGATATTCTCGAACTCTTCAAACCTTAAAAACGCTCACTGAAACTTATATCTTCTAACAAGTGTATAACTAGGTTTAAAGAATCCCCAACAGCATGGGCGAAACTATAGATGTAGAGCAGCTGCTCTGGGACCCACTCGGAAGCAAGAACATATATATATATATATATATATATATATATATATATATATATATGTTATATATCCAATACCTTTAAAGGGTAACTAAATGTTAGACAAACTTCTGACATGTCATAGTGACATTTCAGAAGTTTTGATTGGTGGGGGCCCGAGCACTGAGACCCCCACCAATCGCTCAAACAAAATCGGCAGAAGCGCTCGTGTGAGCGCTGAGCTGCTTTATGTCTGTTCGGCTTTTTCCAGAAGTCATCCTATCGGAGTACATGCCCAATGAAAAGTCTATGAGCTCGTACTCCGATATATCGGCTTTCCGGAAAGAGCCAAACAGACACGAAGCGGCTGAGCGCTCACAAGAGCTCTTCTGTGGCATCGTTTGAGCGATTGGTGGGGGTTTCAGTGCTAGGACTCCCACCAATCAAAACTTCTGTTGTGCAAGCCAAAATAGTGTTGCCCCCAGCAACTAATCAAATTCTTGTTCTTAATTTTTAGAGCCCTTTGAAAGGCAAAAGCAGTAACATAGGCCACTGAAAAATGAGAGCAAGAATCTGATTAATTGCTATGGGTAACTGTTCCTCCTTTACCAAAGAGCATATTTAGGCGGGGGCAGGAACAGTAAGTAAATTAAGGGGTCTGGTCTGGAGTTTGATATTTTGTTTTTTGTTCTGGTCTGAGTGCTGAATTTCGGGGTTTAGTCAGGGGTCTGGATTATTTTTGGGGTCTGGCCTTGGGTATGAATTCATTTTAAAGTCTGGTCTGTGGTCTAAATAAATTTTGGGATCTGCCTTGAGGTCTCAGTTTATTTTGTGTCTTGAGTCTGAATTTATTTAGGGATCTCGTCTGAGGTCTGATTTAATTTTGGGTTCTGTCTTGTGGGATGATGCTTCCCCTGCTCACATCTTGCATTTTTAACTTGCGGCTGAGTGGTTGACATTTTTTACCAGGCAAGTGTGCCCTCACCTCAACTTTAACGTCAAGCGTGGAAGTGTTCTGCAGGGGCTAGGGAGCACTGAAATGTTTTTTTGGGGCCCATTATTTTTTAGTTATGCTTTTAACTTTATCAGCAGGCACTTATCTTTCGACAGTATAGTATTTGGGGGAATTGTAATGGGGGTACCTGGTATAGATGCAGGCATTTTGATGGCACAGTATTTGTGTCAGAACGATGGGCAGTGTTAGAGGGGGCACCAGGATGGGTGGTTTGTGTTGCTATAGAGGATGGGGATAGGCTGCAGAAATGAGGGGCCAATGAATCCTGAGCAGCAAACTCTACACTCGTCAGAAGAATTCATCACGTCAAAATGTCATCATGTCAGAGGTCAAGAGTCTTGGCCGGTGGAGAAAAAAAGGACAGTGAGCGACTCCAATCCGAGCAGACGTCACCAGTCAGTCACAGGATTTAATTGTTATGTTATCTGTCTGTGGCTGTGTCTGATCAGTACTGTAATCTTTTATATAGTCTGCAGCGTTATTATACTCTGTAGAGCACTGTGTAGTACTGGTGTCTAACCACTGGCCATTGTATGGCGTTATTTTTAAATTATATTTATATATATATGCTGCTGTAGATTTTCTGCAGATTCTTGGTCAGATTTGCAAATCTAACTCATGTGTATCCGGCCTTAGTTGTAAACAGTATGTAGATTCATATTAAGAAAACCAAGGTAATGTCAATCATATAATTGACTCTTACGTAGCATTACAATACAATGTATTTGTAAATCACAATATATTGCAGCGACTGCTGTAACCTATGAAATACAAACCCATATGTTCCTTTGTTTGACACATAAATTAAGCTTAAAAAAAAATGTAAGCATTTTCTAATGACTGTGAGCCCAGCACTTCATCTGAGAGCACGCTGCTTAGCATCCTAATACTTTTTAATTGGGGCAGATGTTATCATGGAATTAGAAAATTGTAGTACGGAGGGTTTTTTATATTTGATTGTATCTTAATGCTACATTAATGAAGCTGGAACTTTTACTTAATCTAACGGAGTGCATATCTAATTAGCAGATGTAATTAATCAATCATATGGAACACGGTTCTAATAAATGGGGTGATTCATTTTTTTTCTCTTGCAATAATAAACGCAAGGATAAAATATATTACCCAAACAATTACTTTGCTATCAGTGTGTTTTCCGAAAATTCCATTAACAATATTGCTCCGTTTATAATTAAACCGAGAGATGACAATGTCTCCTGTTGGGGAAAGGCTTGTTGTACATGATAGTCATTCAAATAACATAATTAAGAACAATTTTAAAAATATATTCGAAATAAAATAAACATTAAAAAATTCTTAAAAAGCAGAGAGCGTACACAATGTAAATAGGCTATATATATATGTATATACATGGCCGGCTTTAGGCCTCATGCACACGACTGTAGTGGCAGATCGCCAGCAGATCGCCGTGCACATGGCCGTGTGCATTAATTTCTATGAGCCTGGACCGCAAAATGCAGCCGTAATAAGACATGTCCTATCTTTTTGTGGTCCAGACTCCCGGGCAATGCACGGACCGTGGAAACCATGGTCTTGTGCATGGGCTCATTGACATGAATGGGGCCACAATTGACCCGCAGATTTGCGGGTGAATTGCGGCCTCAAAAATATGTTTTTGTGCATGGGGCCTTAGGCTAGAGTTTGCCTTGTGCAGGATTATTTTGGCACCGCCTCTCATATTACATACATTTCACCAGTGGCGTTTCTATAGTGTTTGCAGTTGCAACCGGACCCTGAGCCAGGGAAACCTAGGGCCCCCGCACCACATCTGTCTACAGTTACTTTAGTAACTGGGTCCTATGTAATAAACTTAGTAAATGAGCGGCACACATAGTCGTGACTCTAAACGGCGTCAGAATCCATCGCTGTGCCGGAAGAGGACTTGACTCAGGACCGGGAAAGGACAGTATATGGATATGGATGACGGAGCAGAACAACGAAAACACCAATGCAGGTGTAAACCCAGCCTTATATGTGTTATGGACTGTGTTTTTCTACAGGTTCCCATGTCTTGGACTACGTCGGATCGTCATGGGATTTACTTTTTACAACTAAAATGGTGAAATAGTGCTGTAGTGGGAAGTGTTTATTTAAAAAAAGCGTTTTTCTTTATTTATTTTCCCACAGTATAACAGTGCTAGTAATGGATGTAACTGCTCTGCTATGTCCACCTTTGGCTGACGCTAATCCCTCCATACTATTACCCCATTACCAAACGCCCAACGAGCACAGGGAAGAGTCGGGAACCAACAAGAGCGGTCCATCTATCGTGATGGGTGGCTCCTGGAATGGCCGCAGGCTGGTATTTTTACGATGAAAAAGGATCAATTACCATGGACAGTCCCATCCTGATAATATCACTCTACGGCTGTTGGCTCTCATTAGCTGGTTATGCAAATAAAGTGAGGTTGGATTTTTTTAATTATTTATTTATAAAAATTCTAAAAAAGCTGATTTCACCAAGCCATTAATACATAAAAATAAATAAATAATAATAATAATAAAAAAGACAAGTGAGGTATCTGTACTGTACGTACTGTACTGCTCTCTACCTGTACTATATGTATTGTACTGCTCTCTACCTCTACTACTTGTACTATACTGCTCTCTACCTGTACTATATGTATTGTACTGCTCTCTACCTCTACTACATGTACTGTACTGCTCTCTACCTCTACTACTTGTACTATACTGCTCTCTACCTGTACTACATGTACTGTACTGCTCTCTACTTTGTACTGCTATCTACCTGTAGTACATGTACTGTACTTCTCTCTACCTGTACTTAATGTACTATACTACCCTCTACCTGTACTACATGTGCTATACTGCTCTCTACCTCTACTACATGTACTGTACTGCCCTCTACCTGTACTTAATGTACTATACTACCCTCTACCTGTACTACATGTGCTATACTGCTCTCTACCTCTACTACATGTACTGTCCTGCCCTCTACCTGTACTTAATGTACTATACTGCTCTCTACCTGTACTACATGTACTGTACTTCTCTCTACCTGTACTTAATGTACTATACTACCCTCTACCTGTACTACATGTGCTATACTGCTCTCTACCTCTACTACATGTACTGTACTGCTCTCTACCTGTACTACATGTACTGAACTGCTCTCTACCTGTACTTAATGTACTATACTGCTATCTACCTGTACTACATGTGCTATACTGCTCTCTACCTCTACTACATGTACTGTACTCTACCTGTACTATATGTACTGTCAGGGCTGCCATCAGGAATTTCTGGGCCCCATACTGCCAATGAGTCTGGGCCCCCGCCCCCTCGTTATTAGGAGGGGTGAAATCTAAAGGGGCGGGAGGTAGGGCACATTAAAAATAAAACTCTTTGTGGAGCAGGGCAGAGACAGGAGGTGGGTGTCGGAGGGCAAAGGGGAGAGACTAAGTGCCAGGGCTGGGAGAACTGAAGGTAGCAGTGGTAGCCAGGGGGAAGACGCAACCTCACAGGGGCTCTGTGGAGTGACAGGGAAGAGACAAGAGACAGCGGCTCTGTGGGGGGCAAAAAGGGAAAGTGAGTGTGTGTGTGTGTGTGTGTGTGTGTGTGTATAGAATCTGTCAGGGTGTAGGAGGGCAATATAAACAAAAATCATTGCACTGAAGCCCTATACACAGCAGAGTCACTCACCAAAATGTAGTCCCTAAGATCTCCCACCGCCACGGGCATGCCTGGATGATGCTTTTGCATTCTCTTCACACGCTGCACACACGTTATCTGTGTAAAAACCACACAACAAAATTAATTTAGACACCAAACCAGAAAAAAATTCAGATCCTAGACCAGACCTGTTAGGTAATTCCGACACCTTTCCACCAGACCCCTACCTGTGGCCAGAGTTTAGCATTTAGACTTTTATCTACAGGGGAGTGTGTGTGGCACTATCTACAGGGGGGTGTGTGTGGAGCTATTTACAGGGGGGGGGTGTGGCACTATCTACAGGGGTGTGTGTGGCACTATCTACAGGGGGCAGTGTGTGGAGCTATTTACAGGGGGGCTGTGTGTGGAGCTATTTACAGGGGGTTGTGTGTGGCACTATCTACAGGGGGGTGTGTGGCACTATCTACAGGGGGGTGTGTGGCACTATCTACAGGGGGGGTGTGGGGCACTATCTACAGGGGGGTGTGTGGCACTATCTACAGGGGGGGGGTGTGGCGCTATCTACAGGGTGGGTGTGGCGCTATCTACATGGGATTGTGTGGCGCTATCTACATGGGATTGTGTGGTGCTATCTACAGGGGGCAGTGTGTGGCACTATCTACAGGGGAGTGTGTGTGTGGCGCTATCTACAGGGGGTATGTTTGGCACTAACTACAGGGGAGTGTGTGGCACTCTCTACAGGGGATTCCAGTCCAGGAGGAAACCCTGATCTCACTGTCCATATAGACACGTCTGGGACAGTAATTTGCCGGGACTGCCTCTGTAGATTCAGGACAGTCCCTGCAAATTCAGGACTGTTGCTAACTATGCCTCCGGTATAAGCTTTCTCCCCCTACCCAGGTATACTCTCTCCTTCCTCTACCCCTCCCCATGTATAATTTCTCCCCTCCCTTCAGATATCATCACTTTTCACCCAATTATTACCCCCCCCTCCCATTGTATAATGCCTCCTCCAGTGGAGGGATGTCACGATACCAGAATTTGGACTTCGGTACCGATGCTTTGTGTAGTATTGCGATTTCGATAAAGCGATACTTTGCCAACAGTAATAAAAAAACAAAACAGTTCTTCCATTTTCTGATGTGAGGCGCGAGGTGTGATGGTAAATTTAACCTCCATGTGCCTCACATTAATAGTAATTAACCCCATCATGTTCCTCAATTATAATGGGTTAATGTGTGAGGTGCATGATGGGGTTAATTACTATTAATGTGAGGCACATGGAGGTTAAATTCATCACACCTCGTACCTCACATTATTAAGTGAAAGAAGTTTTTATTTTATTTTTTACAGCGTACACATCATAAATGAAGGCAAAAAATTGTTGTGCAGGTTATTACCGCCGCGCCAATACCGATTATGTGTATATTTTATGTATTGAGACTTATTTTAATGTGTTTTGTAAAAAAGGTGTATGTGTATTTTTTTTTAAATTTAAAGGAACAGTGTCATCACAAATTATTTTTTTATATGTTAAAGATGTTAGTGCTTTATTAAAAACGTTTATATTCATTTGTGTGTTTGTGTTTTACTTTTTCTTATTTTTACACTTTTTCTTCCCTATGGGGGCTGCCATTTTTTGTTCCATTTCTGTCTGTGTCGATTAACGACACATACAGACATGGAATACGGCAGCCACAGTCCCATAGGGACTGCGAACGGCTCCCGTCCCATTGACTTCAGTGTACGGCGTCTGTGTGGGAACTGCGCATGCGCCGCTCCCACACAGTCCAATTCGAAATTGGCGCCGTCCGGCGCCATTTTCCTGTGGACCGGAAGTCGCGGCCGGACAGTAATATTACTACTTCCGGTCGCGGCTTCCGGATTTGTGCACTTGGACCAGCGGCAGCAAACGGAGCGGACGGGCCGGAGGAAGCTGCGGCGGCAGGAGCAGGTAAGAGATTTCAATGTATGTTCGTGTTTGTGTGTGTTTACTACTGTATGTAAACCTTCTACACTGCGTGTTAGCTCAAAAAATGGTGACACACAGTGTAGGAGGTTACACCGTTCAAACCCCTCGTTTATCCCGGCACTAGCCAGGATAAAGGAGGGGGGATGCTGAGAGCTCACTAGAGCGAGGGCTTTTAACCCTATGTTGCACTGCTGCAATTTTGGGAATAGCTCCATCTAGTGACCAAAAATGGGTAGTATTATAAATTAGAATTAATTTATAATATTTCCTGACTATTTCCTGACTCGTGAAAAAAATAAAAAAAATTTGAACAATGTTTAATCACCCACACACTAAATGTTTAATTTTTTAAAAAAAAACATGTTTTTCTGGCAACACATTCCCTTTAACATTACTTTATGTTTTTACTTTATTTTTTAAACTTTAATGTACTGGTATATATCTATATACGGATAGTACACAGGCAGTTGTTAGTACAGACCTGAGTATGCCCTAACAGGAAATATGGTAGGACAGCCCTGGGGTCCTTCATTGGACCTTGGGCTGTCTGCCCATATATGGTATGTCCCTCAATCGCGTCACAGGGATTCCTGTGACGTGATCCAGGGGCATCCCCCCTTCTTATTTTCCCCTGAATGCTGCAGTCAGCTTTGATCGCAGCATTCAGGGGAATAGCGGCGGAGATGAGAGGTTTCTTTGATCTCTGCCTTTATAGAGTGGGACTGCGGCTGTGTAATACAACCATTGCCCCGCTCCGCACGCGGTCAGCACGAGGTGATGTGGGCGGCGCTGCACTAATGAGCGGCGGTTCAGGCACTGAAGACAGAACATTTGGGGGTGTTTTGTAGTGCGTCCGCCATGTTCTGTTTTCAGTGCTGCCGCTCATTAGTGCAGCGCTGGCCACATCACATAATCCTGGCTGCACGCACAAGTCAGGACTCCGGAGCAGGGCCGTGACTGTATTACACAGCCGCAGCTCCGCTCTCATACATTCATGTATAACAATATTGAGCTGTGCGGCCGCACAGCTTAGTATCGAAATACATGAAATAACGGTATCGAACCGTTTGGGGGTGCACGGTATCGAAACAGTAACAAAGTTTTGATGCATCGTGCATCCCTACTCAAGTGCCATCCTCCCTCCATTATTATCTCCTTCCCACTCTAGCATCATTTCCCTCCCTACCCAATGCCATCTCCCTGCTCTTATTATCATCTCCCTGCCCCATTATCATCTCCCTGCCCCCATTATCATCTCTCTGCTCCCATTATCATCTCCCTGCCCCATTATCATCTCTCTGCTCCCATTATCATCTCCCTGCCCCATTATCATCTCCCTGCTCCCATTATCATCTCCCTGCCCCATTATCATCTCCCTGCCCCATTATCATCTCTCTGCTCCCATTATCATCTCCCTGCCCCATTATCATCTCTCTGCTCCCATTATCATCTCCCTGCCCCCATTATCATCTCTCTGCTCCCATTATCATCTCCCTGCCCCATTATCATCTCCCTGCTCCCATTATCATCTCCCTGCCCCATTATCATCTCTCTGCTCCCATTATCATCTCCCTGCCCCATTATCATCTCCCTGCTCCCATTATCATCTCTCTGCTCACATTATCATCTCTCTGCTCCCATTATCATCTCCCTGCTCCCATTATCATCTCTCTGCTCCCATTATCATCTCTCTGCTCCCATTATCATCTCCCTGCTCCCATTATCATCTCTCTGCTCCCATTATCATCTCCCTGCCCCATTATCATCTCCCTGCTCCCATTATCATCTCCCTGCCCCCATTATCATCTCTCTGCTCCGATTATCATCTCTCTGCTCCCATTATCATCTCCCTGCCTCATTATCATCTCCCTGCCCCATTATCATCTCCCTGCCCCATTATCATCTCCCTGCTCCCATTATCATCTCCCTGCCCCATTATCATCTCTCTGCTCCCATTATCATCTCCCTGCCCCATTATCATCTCCCTGCCCCATTATCATCTCCCTGCCCCCATTATCATCTCTCTGCTCCCATTATCATCTCCCTGCCCCATTATCATCTCCCTGCTCCCATTATCATCTCCCTGCCCCATTATCATCTCCCTGCTCCCATTATCATCTCCCTGCCCCATTATCATCTCCCTGCCCCCATTATCATCTTCCTGCCCCCATTATCATCTTCCTGCCCCATTATCATCTCCCTGCTCCCATTATCATCTCCCTGCCCCCATTATCATCTCCCTGCCCCCATTATCATCTCCCTGCCCCATTATCATCTCCCTGCCCCATTATCATCTCCCTGCCCCCATTATCATCTCTCTGCTCCCATTATCATCTCCCTGCCCCATTATCATCTCTCTGCTCCCATTATCATCTCCCTGCCCCATTATCATCTCTCTGCTCCCATTATCATCTCCCTGCCCCATTATCATCTCCCTGCCCCATTATCATCTCTCTGCTCCCATTATCATCTCCCTGCCCCATTATCATCTCTCTGCTCCCATTATCATCTCCCTGCCCCCATTATCATCTCTCTGCTCCCATTATCATCTCCCTGCCCCATTATCATCTCCCTGCTCCCATTATCATCTCCCTGCTCCCATTATCATCTCTCTGCTCCCATTATCATCTCCCTGCTCCCATTATCATCTCTCTGCTCCCATTATCATCTCCCTGCCCCATTATCATCTCCCTGCTCCCATTATCATCTCCCTGCTCCCATTATCATCTCTCTGCTCCCATTATCATCTCCCTGCTCCCATTATCATCTCCCTGCTCCCATTATCATCTCTCTGCTCCCATTATCATCTCCCTGCTCCCATTATCATCTCTCTGCTCCCATTATCATCTCCCTGCCCCATTATCATCTCCCTGCTCCCATTATCATCTCCCTGCTCCCATTATCATCTCTCTGCTCCCATTATCATCTCCCTGCTCCCATTATCATCTCTCTGCTCCCATTATCATCTCCCTGCCCCATTATCATCTCCCTGCTCCCATTATCATCTCCCTGCCCCCATTATCATCTCTCTGCTCCCATTATCATCTCTCTGCTCCCATTATCATCTCCCTGCCTCATTATCATCTCCCTGCCCCATTATCATCTCCCTGCCCCATTATCATCTCCCTGCCCCATTATCATCTCTCTGCTCCCATTATCATCTCCCTGCCCCATTATCATCTCCCTGCCCCATTATCATCTCCCTGCCCCCATTATCATCTCTCTGCTCCCATTATCATCTCCCTGCCTCATTATCATCTCCCTGCTCCCATTATCATCTCCCTGCCCCCATTATCATCTCTCTGCTCCCATTATCATCTCTCTGCTCCCATTATCATCTCCCTCCCCATTATCATCTCCCTGCCCCATTATCATCTCCCTGCCCCATTATCATCTCCCTGCTCCCATTATCATCTCCCTGCCCCATTATCATCTCTCTGCTCCCATTATCATCTCCCTGCCCCATTATCATCTCCCTGCCCCATTATCATCTCCCTGCCCCCATTATCATCTCTCTGCTCCCATTATCATCTCCCTGCCCCATTATCATCTCCGTGCTCCCATTATCATCTCCCTGCCCCATTATCATCTCTCTGCTCCCATTATCATCTCCCTGCCCCATTATCATCTCCCTGCCCCCATTATCATCTCTCTGCTCACATTATCATCTCCCTGCCCCATTATCATCTCCCTGCTCCCATTATCATCTCCCTGCCCCATTATCATCTCCCTGCTCCCATTATCATCTCCCTGCCCCATTATCATCTCTCTGCCCCCATTATCATCTTCCTGCCCCCATTATCATCTTCCTGCCCCCATTATCATCTCCCTGCTCCCATTATCATCTCCCTGCCCCCATTATCATCTCCCTGCCCCCATTATCATCTCCCTGCCCCATTATCATCTCCCTGCCCCATTATCATCTCCCTGCCCCATTATCATCTCTCTGCTCCCATTATCATCTCCCTGCCCCATTATCATCTCCCTGCCCCATTATCATCTCTCTGCTCCCATTATCATCTCCCTGCCTCATTATCATCTCCCTGCCCCATTATCATCTCCCTGCCCCATTATCATCTCCCTGCTCCCATTATCATCTCCCTGCCCCATTATCATCTCTCTGCTCCCATTATCATCTCCCTGCCCCATTATCATCTCCCTGCCCCATTATCATCTCCCTGCCCCCATTATCATCTCTCTGCTCCCATTATCATCTCCCTGCCCCATTATCATCTCCGTGCTCCCATTATCATCTCCCTGCCCCATTATCATCTCTCTGCTCCCATTATCATCTCCCTGCCCCATTATCATCTCCCTGCCCCCATTATCATCTCTCTGCTCCCATTATCATCTCCCTGCCCCATTATCATCTCCCTGCTCCCATTATCATCTCCCTGCCCCATTATCATCTCCCTGCTCCCATTATCATCTCCCTGCCCCATTATCATCTCCCTGCCCCCATTATCATCTTCCTGCCCCCATTATCATCTTCCTGCCCCCATTATCATCTCCCTGCTCCCATTATCATCTCCCTGCCCCCATTATCATCTCCCTGCCCCCATTATCATCTCCCTGCCCCATTATCATCTCCCTGCCCCATTATCATCTCCCTGCCCCCATTATCATCTCTCTGCTCCCATTATCATCTCCCTGCCCCATTATCATCTCTCTGCTCCCATTATCATCTCCCTGCCCCATTATCATCTCTCTGCTCCCATTATCATCTCCCTGCCCCATTATCATCTCCCTGCCCCATTATCATCTCTCTGCTCCCATTATCATCTCCCTGCCCCATTATCATCTCTCTGCTCCCATTATCATCTCCCTGCCCCCATTATCATCTCTCTGCTCCCATTATCATCTCCCTGCCCCATTATCATCTCCCTGCTCCCATTATCATCTCCCTGCCCCATTATCATCTCTCTGCTCCCATTATCATCTCTCTGCTCCCATTATCATCTCTCTGCTCCCATTATCATCTCTCTGCTCCCATTATCATCTCCCTGCTCCCATTATCATCTCTCTGCTCCCATTATCATCTCTCTGCTCCCATTATCATCTCCCTGCTCCCATTATCATCTCTCTGCTCCCATTATCATCTCCCTGCCCCATTATCATCTCCCTGCTCCCATTATCATCTCCCTGCCCCCATTATCATCTCTCTGCTCCCATTATCATCTCTCTGCTCCCATTATCATCTCCCTGCCTCATTATCTTCTCCCTGCCCCATTATCATCTCCCTGCCCCATTATCATCTCTCTGCTCCCATTATCATCTCCCTGCCCCATTATCATCTCTCTGCTCCCATTATCATCTCCCTGCCTCATTATCATCTCCCTGCCCCATTATCATCTCCCTGCCCCATTATCATCTCTCTGCTCCCATTATCATCTCCCTGCCCCATTATCATCTCCCTGCCCCATTATCATCTCCCTGCCCCCATTATCATCTCTCTGCTCCCATTATCATCTCCCTGCCCCATTATCATCTCCGTGCTCCCATTATCATCTCCCTGCCCCATTATCATCTCTCTGCTCCCATTATCATCTCCCTGCCCCATTATCATCTCCCTGCCCCCATTATCATCTCCCTGCCCCCATTATCATCTCTCTGCTCCCATTATCATCTCCCTGCCTCATTATCATCTCCCTGCCCCATTATCATCTCCCTGCCCCATTATCATCTCTCTGCTCCCATTATCATCTCCCTGCCCCATTATCATCTCCCTGCCCCATTATCATCTCCCTGCCCCCATTATCATCTCTCTGCTCCCATTATCATCTCCCTGCCCCATTATCATCTCCGTGCTCCCATTATCATCTCCCTGCCCCATTATCATCTCTCTGCTCCCATTATCATCTCCCTGCCCCATTATCATCTCCCTGCCCCCATTATCATCTCCCTGCCCCCATTATCATCTCTCTGCTCCCATTATCATCTCCCTGCCCCATTATCATCTCCCTGCTCCCATTATCATCTCCCTGCCCCATTATCATCTCCCTGCTCCCATTATCATCTCCCTGCCCCATTATCATCTCCCTGCCCCATTATCATCTTCCTGCCCCCATTATCATCTTCCTGCCCCCATTATCATCTCCCTGCTCCCATTATCATCTCCCTGCCCCATTATCATCTCCCTGCCCCATTATCATCTCTCTGCTCCCATTATCATCTCCCTGCCCCATTATCATCTCTCTGCTCCCATTATCATCTCCCTGCCCCCATTATCATCTCTCTGCTCCCATTATCATCTCTCTGCTCCCATTATCATCTCTCTGCTCCCATTATCATCTCTCTGCTCCCATTATCATCTCCCTGCTCCCATTATCATCTCTCTGCTCCCATTATCATCTCTCTGCTCCCATTATCATCTCCCTGCTCCCATTATCATCTCTCTGCTCCCATTATCATCTCCCTGCCCCATTATCATCTCCCTGCTCCCATTATCATCTCCCTGCCCCCATTATCATCTCTCTGCTCCCATTATCATCTCTCTGCTCCCATTATCATCTCCCTGCCTCATTATCATCTCCCTGCCCCATTATCATCTCCCTGCCCCATTATCATCTCCCTGCTCCCATTATCATCTCCCTGCCCCATTATCATCTCTCTGCTCCTATTATCATCTCCCTGCCCCATTATCATCTCCCTGCCCCATTATCATCTCCCTGCCCCCATTATCATCTCTCTGCTCCCATTATCATCTCCCTGCCCCATTATCATCTCCGTGCTCCCATTATCATCTCCCTGCCCCATTATCATCTCTCTGCTCCCATTATCATCTCCCTGCCCCATTATCATCTCCCTGCCCCCATTATCATCTCTCTGCTCCCATTATCATCTCCCTGCCCCATTATCATCTCCCTGCTCCCATTATCATCTCCCTGCTCCCATTATCATCTCCCTGCCCCATTATCATCTCCCTGCTCCCATTATCATCTCCCTGCCCCATTATCATCTCCCTGCCCCCATTATCATCTTCCTGCCCCCATTATCATCTTCCTGCCCCCATTATCATCTCCCTGCTCCCATTATCATCTCCCTGCCCCCATTATCATCTCCCTGCCCCCATTATCATCTCCTTGCCCCATTATCATCTCCCTGCCCCATTATCATCTCCCTGCCCCATTATCATCTCTCTGCTCCCATTATCATCTCTCTGCTCCCATTATCATCTCTCTGCTCCCATTTTCATCTCTCTGCTCCCATTATCATCTCCCTGCTCCCATTATCATCTCTCTGCTCCAATTATCATCTCTCTGCTCCCATTATCATCTCCCTGCTCCCATTATCATCTCTCTGCTCCCATTATCATCTCCCTGCCCCATTATCATCTCCCTGCTCCCATTATCATCTCCCTGCCCCCATTATCATCTCTCTGCTCCCATTATCATCTCTCTGCTCCCATTATCATCTCCCTCCCCCATTATCATCTCCCTGCCCCATTATCATCTCCCTGCCCCATTATCATCTCCCTGCTCCCATTATCATCTCCCTGCCCCATTATCATCTCTCTGCTCCCATTATCATCTCCCTGCCCCATTATCATCTCCCTGCCCCATTATCATCTCCCTGCCCCCATTATCATCTCTCTGCTCCCATTATCATCTCCCTGCCCCATTATCATCTCCGTGCTCCCATTATCATCTCCCTGCCCCATTATCATCTCTCTGCTCCCATTATCATCTCCCTGCCCCATTATCATCTCCCTGCCCCCATTATCATCTCTCTGCTCACATTATCATCTCCCTGCCCCATTATCATCTCCCTGCTCCCATTATCATCTCCCTGCCCCATTATCATCTCCCTGCTCCCATTATCATCTCCCTGCCCCATTATCATCTCCCTGCCCCCATTATCATCTTCCTGCCCCCATTATCATCTTCCTGCCCCCATTATCATCTCCCTGCTCCCATTATCATCTCCCTGCCCCATTATCATCTCCCTGCCCCCATTATCATCTCCCTGCCCCATTATCATCTCCCTGCCCCATTATCATCTCCCTGCCCCATTATCATCTCTCTGCTCCCATAATCATCTCCCTGCCCCATTATCATCTCTCTGCTCCCATTATCATCTCCCTGCCCCATTATCATCTCCCTGCCCCATTATCATCTCTCTGCTCCCATTATCATCTCCATGCCCCCATTATCATCTCTCTGCTCCCATTATCATCTCCCTGCCCCATTATCATCTCTCTGCTCCCATTATCATCTCCCTGCCCCATTATCATCTCCCTGCTCCCATTATCATCTCCCTGCCCCATTATCATCTCCCTGCTCCCATTATCATCTCCCTGCCCCATTATCATCTCCCTGCCCCCATTATCATCTTCCTGCCCCCATTATTATCTCCCTGCTCCCATTATCATCTCAATGCCCCCATTATCATCTCCCTGCCCCCATTATCATCTCCCTGCCCCATTATCATCTCCCTGCCCCATTATCATCTCCCTGCCCCATTATCATCTCCCTGCCCCATTATCATCTCTCTGCTCCCATTATCATCTCCCTGCCCCATTATCATCTCTCTACTCCCATTATCATCTCCCTGCCCCATTATCATCTCCCTGCCCCATTATCATCTCTCTGCTCCCATTATCATCTCCATGCCCCCATTATCATCTCTCTGCTCCCATTATCATCTCCCTGCCCCATTATCATCTCTCTGCTCCCATTATCATCTCCCTGCCCCATTATCATCTCCCTGCTCCCATTATCATCTCCCTGCCCCATTATCATCTCCCTGCTCCCATTATCATCTCCCTGCCCCATTATCATCTCCCTGCCCCCATTATCATCTTCCTGCCCCCATTATTATCTCCCTGCTCCCATTATCATCTCAATGCCCCCATTATCATCTCCCTGCCCCCATTATCATCTCCCTGCCCCCATTATCATCTCCCTGCCCCATTATCATCTCCCTGCCCCATTATCATCTCCCTGCCCCATTATCATCTCTCTGCTCCCATTATCATCTCCCTGCCCCATTATCATCTCTCTACTCCCATTATCATCTCCCTGCCCCATTATCATCTCTCTGCTCCCATTATCATCTCCCTGCCCCATTATCATCTCCCTGCCCCATTATCATCTCTCTGCTCCCATTATCATCTCCATGCCCCCATTATCATCTCTCTGCTCCCATTATCATCTCCCTGCCCCATTATCATCTCTCTGCTCCCATTATCATCTCCCTGCCCCATTATCATCTCTCTGCTCCCATTATCATCTCCCTGCCCCATTATCATCTCCCTGCCCCATTATCATCTCTCTGCTCCCATTATCATCTCCATGCCCCCATTATCATCTCTCTGCTCCCATTATCATCTCCCTGCCCCATTATCATCTCTCTGCTCCCATTATCATCTCCCTGCCCCATTATCATCTCCCTGCCCAATTATCATCTCCCTGCCCCATTATCATCTAACTCTACCCCAGTATCATCTCCCTGCCCCATTATCATCTCTCTGCTCCCATTATCATCTCCCTGCCCCATTATCATCTCCCTGCCCCCATTATCATCTCCCTGCCCCCATTATAATCTAACTCTACCCCAGTATCATCTCCCTGCCCCCATTATCATCTCCCTGCCCCCATTATCATCTCCCTGCCCCATTATCATCTTCCTGCCCCATTATCATCTCTCTGCTCCCATTATCATCTCCCTGCCCCATTATCATCTCTCTGCTCCCATTATCATCTCCCTGCCCCATTATCATCTCCCTGCCCCATTATCATCTCTCTGCTCCCATTATCATCTCCATGCCCCCATTATCATCTCTCTGCTCCCATTATCATCTCCCTGCCCCATTATCATCTCTCTGCTCCCATTATCATCTCCCTGCCCCATTATCATCTCCCTGCCCCATTATCATCTCCCTGCCCCATTATCATCTCCCTGCCCCCATTATCATCTCTCTGCTCCCATTATCATCTCCCTGCCCCATTATCATCTCCGTGCTCCCATTATCATCTCCCTGCCCCATTATCATCTCTCTGCTCCCATTATCATCTCCCTGCCCCATTATCATCTCCCTGCCCCCATTATCATCTCTCTGCTCACATTATCATCTCCCTGCCCCATTATCATCTCCCTGCTCCCATTATCATCTCCCTGCCCCATTATCATCTCCCTGCTCCCATTATCATCTCCCTGCCCCATTATCATCTCCCTGCCCCCATTATCATCTTCCTGCCCCCATTATCATCTTCCTGCCCCCATTATCATCTCCCTGCTCCCATTATCATCTCCCTGCCCCCATTATCATCTCCCTGCCCCCATTATCATCTCCCTGCCCCATTATCATCTCCCTGCCCCATTATCATCTCCCTGCCCCATTATCATCTCTCTGCTCCCATTATCATCTCCCTGCCCCATTATCATCTCTCTGCTCCCATTATCATCTCCCTGCCCCATTATCATCTCCCTGCCCCATTATCATCTCTCTGCTCCCATTATCATCTCCATGCCCCCATTATCATCTCTCTGCTCCCATTATCATCTCCCTGCCCCATTATCATCTCTCTGCTCCCATTATCATCTCCCTGCCCCATTATCATCTCCCTGCTCCCATTATCATCTCCCTGCCCCATTATCATCTCCCTGCTCCCATTATCATCTCCCTGTCCCATTATCATCTCCCTGCCCCCATTATCATCTTCCTGCCCCCATTATTATCTCCCTGCTCCCATTATCATCTCACTGCCCCCATTATCATCTCCCTGCCCCCATTATCATCTCCCTGCCCCCATTATCATCTCCCTGCCCCATTATCATCTCCCTGCCCCATTATCATCTCCCTGCCCCATTATCATCTCTCTGCTCCCATTATCATCTCCCTGCCCCATTATCATCTCTCTACTCCCATTATCATCTCCCTGCCCCATTATCATCTCTCTGCTCCCATTATCATCTCCCTGCCCCATTATCATCTCCCTGCCCCATTATCATCTCTCTGCTCCCATTATCATCTCCATGCCCCCATTATCATCTCTCTGCTCCCATTATCATCTCCCTGCCCCATTATCATCTCTCTGCTCCCATTATCATCTCCCTGCCCCATTATCATCTCCCTGCCCCATTATCATCTCCCTGCTCCCATTATCATCTCCCTGCCCCATTATCATCTCCCTGCCCCCATTATCATCTTCCTGCCCCCATTATTATCTCCCTGCTCCCATTATCATCTCAATGCCCCCATTATCATCTCCCTGCCCCATTATCATCTCCCTGCCCCCATTATCATCTCCCTGCCCCATTATCATCTCCCTGCCCCATTATCATCTCCCTGCCCCATTATCATCTCTCTGCTCCCATTATCATCTCCCTGCCCCATTATCATCTCTCTACTCCCATTATCATCTCCCTGCCCCATTATCATCTCTCTGCTCCCATTATCATCTCCCTGCCCCATTATCATCTCCCTGCCCCATTATCATCTCTCTGCTCCCATTATCATCTCCATGCCCCCATTATCATCTCTCTGCTCCCATTATCATCTCCCTGCCCCATTATCATCTCTCTGCTCCCATTATCATCTCCCTGCCCCATTATCATCTCTCTGCTCCCATTATCATCTCCCTGCCCCATTATCATCTCCCTGCCCCATTATCATCTCTCTGCTCCCATTATCATCTCCATGCCCCCATTATCATCTCTCTGCTCCCATTATCATCTCCCTGCCCCATTATCATCTCTCTGCTCCCATTATCATCTCCCTGCCCCATTATCATCTCCCTGCCCCATTTTCATCTCCCTGCCCCATTATCATCTAACTCTACCCCAGTATCATCTCCCTGCCCCATTATCATCTCTCTGCTCCCATTATCATCTCCCTGCCCCATTATCATCTCCCTGCCCCCATTATCATCTCCCTGCCCCCATTATCATCTAACTCTACCCCAGTATCATCTCCCTGCCCCCATTATCATCTCCCTGCCCCCATTATCATCTCCCTGCCCCATTATCATCTTCCTGCCCCATTATCATCTCTCTGCTCCCATTATCATCTCCCTGCCCCATTATCATCTCTCTGCTCCCATTATCATCTCCCTGCCCCATTATCATCTCCCTGCCCCATTATCATCTCTCTGCTCCCATTATCATCTCCATGCCCCCATTATCATCTCTCTGCTCCCATTATCATCTCCCTGCCCCATTATCATCTCTCTGCTCCCATTATCATCTCCCTGCCCCATTATCATCTCCCTGCCCCATTATCATCTCCCTGCCCCATTATCATCTCCCTGCCCCCATTATCATCTCTCTGCTCCCATTATCATCTCCCTGCCCCATTATCATCTCCGTGCTCCCATTATCATCTCCCTGCCCCATTATCATCTCTCTGCTCCCATTATCATCTCCCTGCCCCATTATCATCTCCCTGCCCCCATTATCATCTCTCTGCTCACATTATCATCTCCCTGCCCCATTATCATCTCCCTGCTCCCATTATCATCTCCCTGCCCCATTATCATCTCCCTGCTCCCATTATCATCTCCCTGCCCCATTATCATCTCCCTGCCCCCATTATCATCTTCCTGCCCCCATTATCATCTTCCTGCCCCCATTATCATCTCCCTGCTCCCATTATCATCTCCCTGCCCCCATTATCATCTCCCTGCCCCCATTATCATCTCCCTGCCCCATTATCATCTCCCTGCCCCATTATCATCTCCCTGCCCCATTATCATCTCTCTGCTCCCATTATCATCTCCCTGCCCCATTATCATCTCTCTGCTCCCATTATCATCTCCCTGCCCCATTATCATCTCCCTGCCCCATTATCATCTCTCTGCTCCCATTATCATCTCCATGCCCCCATTATCATCTCTCTGCTCCCATTATCATCTCCCTGCCCAATTATCATCTCTCTGCTCCCATTATCATCTCCCTGCCCCATTATCATCTCCCTGCTCCCATTATCATCTCCCTGCCCCATTATCATCTCCCTGCTCCCATTATCATCTCCCTGCCCCATTATCATCTCCCTGCCCCCATTATCATCTTCCTGCCCCCATTATTATCTCCCTGCTCCCATTATCATCTCACTGCCCCCATTATCATCTCCCTGCCCCCATTATCATCTCCCTGCCCCCATTATCATCTCCCTGCCCCATTATCATCTCCCTGCCCCATTATCATCTCCCTGCCCCATTATCATCTCTCTGCTCCCATTATCATCTCCCTGCCCCATTATCATCTCTCTACTCCTATTATCATCTCCCTGCCCCATTATCATCTCTCTGCTCCCATTATCATCTCCCTGCCCCATTATCATCTCCCTGCCCCATTATCATCTCTCTGCTCCCATTATCATCTCCATGCCCCCATTATCATCTCTCTGCTCCCATTATCATCTCCCTGCCCCATTATCATCTCTCTGCTCCCATTATCATCTCCCTGCCCCATTATCATCTCCCTGCTCCCATTATCATCTCCCTGCCCCATTATCATCTCCCTGCTCCCATTATCATCTCCCTGCCCCATTATCATCTCCCTGCCCCCATTATCATCTTCCTGCCCCCATTATCATCTCCCTGCTCCCATTATCATCTCCCTGCCCCCATTATCATCTCCCTGCCCCCATTATCATCTCCCTGCCCCCATTATCATCTCCCTGCCCCATTATCATCTCCCTGCCCCATTATCATCTCCCTGCCCCATTATCATCTCTCTGCTCCTATTATTATCTCCCTGCCCCATTATCATCTCTCTGCTCCCATTATCATCTCCCTGCCCCATTATCATCTCCCTGCCCCATTATCATCTCTCTGCTCCCATTATCATCTCCATGCCCCCATTATCATCTCTCTGCTCCCATTATCATCTCCCTGCCCCATTATCATCTCTCTGCTCCCATTATCATCTCCCTGCCCCATTATCATCTAACTCTACCCCAGTATCATCTCCCTGCCCCATTATCATCTCTCTGCTCCCATTATCATCTCCCTGCCCCATTATCATCTCCCTGCCCCCATTATCATCTCCCTGCCCCCATTATCATCTAACTCTACCCCAGTATCATCTCCCTGCCCCCATTATCATCTCCCTGCCCCCATTATCATCTCCCTGCCCCATTATCATCTTCCTGCCCCATTATCATCTCTCTGCTCCCATTATCATCTCCCTGCCCCATTATCATCTCTCTGCTC